>NW_003852697.1:600354-607082 GCF_000181295.1 Otolemur garnettii
ATAATTTCATGAAGAAGAGCCTCTGTGTTTTGTGAAGCAACTTCATCACCTTCAGGGATTCCTATAAGGTGAATATTAGTTTTCTTCGAATTGTCCGAGGGTTCTCTGAGAGTGAGATCTGTTTTTGCTCTCCATTTCTTTTGATCTTTGCACTCCTGGGCTTCTTCAAAAGCTTTGTCTTTAGAGTCAGAGATCCTTTCTTCTGCCTGTTGCACTCAGTTATGGAGGGATTCCACCGTGTCTTTCAGATCTTTGAGGGCTGCAACCTCTTGTCTCAGTGTTTCAAATTCTTTGATCATTTTATCTTTGAAATTGTTGAGTTCTTGAGACATCTTTTGAATAATTTCTTGAGATATCTTTTAATAATTTCTTGAGATATCTTTTAATAATTTCTTGAGATATCTTTTGAATAATTTCTTGAGATATCTTTTGAATAATTTCTTGAGATATCTTTTGAATAATTTCTTGAACTCCTAATTCCTTCTTTTCTTCCATTCTGTTAATCTTATTTGCTATCCAGATTCTGAACTCGATTTCTGACATCCCAGCCATTTGGTTGTGGATGGGGCCTTCGATTGTGTCTGCCCCATTTTCCCTTGGAGGAGTTGATCTACTCTGGTTATTCGAGTTGCCAGAGTTTTTCCGCTGATTCCGCCCCATGCTGAGTTTACTTCATTTGGAGGCCTTATCAGAACCATTCAGTTGGTGGCTTCTTTTGGTTGCCCAGAGAGACAAGCAGAGTGTTTCTGTTGTCTTTTCCCAGTTCTCGGGTGCTGGGGCAACTGGGGTGCAGTGGAACGGTAGCAGCTGCACAGGCGTGTGCATGGCCAGATTAGACCTTGTTCAGCATGTCGGGACAATTGGGGCGGGGGGGTGGTGCAGGAGACCGGCAGCAGCCGGATCAGTCCTAGTGCAGCTCCTTCAGGGCAACTGGTGGAACAGGGGAACCGTAGTAACTAGATCAGTCCTAGTTCAGCACCCTGGAGCAGCCATGGGGTGGGGGAATGGCAGCGGTAGCGCAGGGTACGCAAGCAACCAGATCAGTCCTAATTCAGCCCCACCAGAGTAGCTGGGGGGGAGCAGAGGACTCCTTGATCGTGGCCCATTGGACGCATAAGGCACTAGCAAGCCAATCTGTGCCCTCCCATCGTGGGAGCCCAGAGCGGGGAACCCCCCCACTTCTGTCCCTGGGACATATGTGGCTCTAGCTAACAGTTCTGGGCCCACCCAGAGTGGTAGACCCCTCCACCACCACCTGCAGGGCACACGTGGCTTTAGCAAGCAGTTCTAGGCCCACCCAGCTTGGGTGGCTGGAGCAGGGAACTCCTCCCCTGGCCCCCGTGGGGTATGTGTGTCTCTAGCAAGCTGTTTTGGGTCTACCTGGAATGGAGGACTCCTCCGCCATGGCCCACAGGATGCCTGCGGCACCAGCAAGCAATTCTGGGCCTGCCCGGAGCTGGAGCCTGGGGCAGGGATCACCTCTGCTGCCTGTGAGGCATGCGACTCTAGCAAGCAGTTTTGGGCCTGCCCCGCTCCGTGAGGGCAAAGGGACACACCCAGCAAATGGGTTAGTCTGGGAAGTTTAATACCTCCTTCCCCACCTTGCACCCTGTCACTCATAATCCCCCAGGTCTGTGGCCCTATTCACTCCAGTAGGCCACTGCTCCCAGGATTTACAACTGGCAAACTCAGCCAGGAATATGAGTTCAGTAGGGGGGCCTTGTGTTTTTAAATTAGGCTTCTGTTCAGCCAGGTTTCTCTGCAAGTCCTTGCATCAGCTCTGGGCAGCAGACAAATAGCAATTTACACTCAGGTGTCAATTCTAGCCTCTGCCCACCCACTGCCTTTGTCTGAGGGCGATTACACCCTAAAGGTTGGTTCTTTACTTATGAAAGTTCTGTGTTTTACCTGTGGCTGCTGTCCTGAATCTCTGTTTGTTGTCCTCACGTCTGTGCCACAGTCAGCACAGAAGAGTACCAGCCCTCCACTTTCCCCCTCCACTTCTCTCAAGGGGATGCCCAAGAATCTGGGCTCCAAACCTCCAAACCTTGGAGTGAGTGGGTAGGGACTCCTCAGAGTTCAATGTTGCAGGTGGGGAATATATACAGTTTTATATAGTTCAAACCTTCCCTCAACCATACACCTGGGGTGCCCCTTTGAATAGTCCTTGGGTGATCTGCCAGGTTTAAGGGGTCCAAATCATTTGTCCCAGTCAGCACCTGTTTCAGGTGGAAGAGTTCAAATGTCTCTGGGAGCTAGATAAGAGGAGTCTGCTTACAGCTCAGATATAACTTGCTCCAGTGCTCCTTGAGGGCGAAGGGACCCACCCAGCAAATAGGTTAGTCTGGGAAGGTTAATACCTCCTTCCCCACCTTGCACCCAGTCTCTCGTATCCCCCAGGTCTGTGGCCCTATTCACTCCAGTAGGCCACTGCTTCCGGGATTTACGACAGGCAAAATCAGCCAGAAATCTGAGTTTGGCAGGGGGACCTTGCGTTTTGTTTTTTTTTTTTTGAGACAGAGCCTCAAGCTGTCACCCTGGGCAGAGTGCCATGGCCTCACGGCTCACAGCAACCTCCAACTCCTGGGCTCAAGCGAGTCTCCTGCTTCTGCATCCCAAGTAGTTGGGACCACAGGCACCTGCCACAACGCCCGGCTGTTTTTCGGTTGCAGCCAACGTTGTTGTTTGGCGGTCCCTGACTGGATTCAAACCTGCCTCCCTATGTGTATGTGGCTGGGGCCTTAGCCACCTGAGCCACAGGCACCGAGCCCCTTGCATTTTTTAAATTAGGCTTCTGTCCATCTAGATTTCTCTGCAAGTCCTTGCATTCAGCTATGGGCAGCAGACAAATAGCAATTTACACACAGGTGTCAATTCTAACCTCTGCCCGTCCACTGCCTTTGTCTGAGGGGGATCACACACTAAGGGTTGGTGCTTTACTTATGAAAGTTCTCTGCGTTTTACCTGCGGCTGCTGTCCCAAACCTCTGTTTGCCCAGAGATGGGGCTGGAATGGCGTCAGTTTGCAGCTCAGGATGCCACTGTTGCTGTATTGGTGTTCCTCGAGCTGACCTTCCTCTCCTCACGCCTGTACTACAGTCAGCACAGAACAGCACCAGCCCTTTCACCCTCCAACTCTCCCAAGGAGATGCCCAAGAATCTGGATTCCATAGGTAACAAACCTCCAGACCTCAGAGTGAGTGGGTGGGGACTCCTTGGAATTCAATGTTGCAGGTGGGGAATATATACAGTTTTATACAGTTTTACAGTTTTATGCCTGGCCGGAGGGTGCCATGTACGCCAGCAGGGGTCGGAAGTCCAGTTTTTAGGGGGTCTCTCACGTGGGATAGAGTGGGAGGAAGTTTGAACTCTGCTCGCTTGTTTGCATGGAGTAAACTGCGAGCCCTTGTTGTGGGGGAGGGGACTCCCGTCCTCTTGATGGTGGATTTTGTACCTTTTGGTTGTATTTTTGAGGTCACAGCTTGCCTCAGGAAGGTTGAAGCATGCTCTTCAATCTTCTCTCTTGGCTCTGATCCAAACCATCAGCTAACTTGCTAAACTTCTGTCCTTTGAGCCTCCTTCTGGACGAGAACTTCTGTAAAAAGCTGGCTGCAGTCTGCCATCTTGGCTCCGTCCCCCTCGTTTAAAGTTTTTAAAGAATCTCTCCTATATGATCTATGTACGAATGCCTTAATAAAAAAAAAAAGAATCTCTCTGAATTTGAACTTTCTGAGGCACAACATGCTGAGCTATAATTTGATATCCTAAATACTCCCAAGGATCTTGTGTCTGAACCTTATCTTCTGCAATTTTTTTTTTTTTAGGTTCCTTTTCCTTTATTTCTCACAAGCGGTCTCTTCTCTCTCTCTCTCTCTTTCTCTCTCTTTTAAATCATAGCTGTGTACGTTAATACTATCATGGGGTACAGAGTACTGTTTCTATATACAATTTGATCTTCTGCAATTTGAAGGTCATATTCTTGAAACTTATGACAAGCCAGTTGATATAATTCTTGTAATTTTTCAGAGTTAGTGTGAGCTAATAAGATGTCATCCATATAATGTAAACAGCCTTTGGGAAAAGTTTTCTAAGTTCTTCTAAGGGTTGGTCTACAAATAACATTCCTTTTGGCAATACTTTCCAATGGTATCTCCTGGTTGGTTTTTCATTCTTTAGGGCTGGAATGGTGAATGGGAAATGCTCAGTGTCTTTTGGGTGCAGCAAAATACTGAAAAAAACAATCCTTTAAATCGATGATAATTATGGAGTAATGTTTCAGGATTAAAGTTGGATTAGGGATCCCAGGTTGTAAATATCCCATTGGTTGTATGACAACATTAATTTTTCTTAAATCTGTTAACATTCTCCATTTGCCTGATTTCTTTTTGATCACAAATATGGGGGCATTACACTCACTAGTTGTGGATTGTATATGCCAAACTTGTAATTGTTCTTCAATTAATTGATGAAGGGCTTTCCTAGAGGAAGGGGCCAGTTTATCGGTTTTCCATTGCAGAGAGAGGGCAAAGTGCTGCTGGGCAGTGGCCTCTAGGAAAAATCCTCTGGTAAAGTGGGAAGTCTGAGGCCTGTCTTATCGTGACCAATTCAAATTACTTCAGGCTCTCTGGCAGGGCTGGGCTGAGTTGGATCAAACCCCATATTAAACATGATATTTTTAACAGCTTTAAAGATAGTGGAAATAGTAAGCATAGCACCCTATTGTTGTAATAAATCTCTTCCCCACAATGTTATTGCTATGGGCAACATATGGGCAGACACAAGGGTCTTTGTCCATCAGGCCCTTTGCAGGGTAAGTCTGACAAACTTTGTTCAATATTAGTCATAATCCCTAGGCCAACAAAAGTAACCTGGACACACGCCTTAGGCCAGTTTTTTTTGCCACATATGTGTGGCAATGATAGAGACATCAGTTCCTATATCCACGAAACCTTCAATCTGGATATCATTGTCAAAAGTTACCTTACACTGGGGGTGGTTATCATTCAGAAAAGTATGCCAAAAAACATGTTTTCCTGTGCTTCCAAATCTGCCTTCATGAGAAACTGGTGCTGTCTTATCCTTGTGATAAGGCAAAATTAGAATTTGAGCTACCCATTGACCAGCTGTTAATTAAAGGTCCTTGGAAGCAGAAACCATAATTAAAATTATCCCATTGTAGTCCTCATTAATTATTCCAGGATGGACATTAAGTCTTTCCATAGTTATGCTGCTTGTGCCTAAAATCAGACCCACAGTTCCAGAAGGAACAGATCATAAACACCAGTAGGTAATTCCTTGGTGAGGGGTCTCCATTTCTCAGATCTACACTAGATAATAATGGTAAATCAAGCACTGCACTGCCTTGAGTGGCATGGAAAAGGTCTTGAACTGGAATTTTGTCTGGTAATTTTAATTTTGATTCACCTGAGCGTGGGTTTGGCCATTGCTCACAGGGAATTGTTGTTGGAGGCTGCTCGAAGTTTTTGACCAGGGGCCTTGAGCAGGCCCCGCCACCAAGTTTCCCTGGTCCTGATCAGTGTTGGAAGTTTCTTGTTTATTTAAAGGAGGCAAAATATTGCCATCTTTGTCTTTGATGGATCTACATTTATTAGTCCAATGATGGCCTTTTCTACAGCAGCAACAAATACCGGGGAGCTTAGTTTCAGTTTGTTTTTTTCTACATTCCTTTTTTTTTTTTTGGCCAGGGCTGGGTTTGAACCCACCATCCCTGGCATATGGGGCTGGCGCCCTACTCCTTTGAGTCACAGCCACTACCCTCTACATTCCTTTTTTAAGTGCCCTGTCTTGCTGCAGTTAAAGCACTTAGCTTTAGAGTTGTTAGCTGCTAACACAGATGCCAAAGCTGACGCTTGTAAATTAGCTTGGAAAGTGCCCGAACCTACCTCTCGGCAGGCATGAATATATTGTTCTATAGTGACATTTTCTTGATTCTTTATTTCTGCTAGAGCTTGCCTACAATCAGTGTTCGCATTTTCGAAAGCTAACTGCAAAAGCAATTGCTTATGGGCATCCTCTCCTGGAATAGATCTTTCGATAGCAGTTTGCAATCCAGCAATAAATTCAGTGTAGGGCTCATTATTCTCTTGGAGTACTTTAGTAAAAAACTGTTTAATTTCCCCTTTCTGATCTAAACACTGCCAAGCTCTGATACAGACACCCCTTACTTGTATTATCTGCTCAGGGGTAAGAGCTGCCTGAGCATTCACTGTTTCAAAAGGTCCAGTCCCATTAAGTTCTTCAAAAGTGAGTCCACCAGCAACTCTGTTTCTATAAACTTTTACTTTTGCTTCTTCAGCTCACCAGGATTTAAGTTGAATATACTGACCTGGGCTTAAGGTGGTATGAGCCAAGGTGTCCCAATCTAAAGGAATGAAGTGATGGTTTCTACAATAAGATAAAATCTCCACCACATAGGGTGAATTGGGCCCATAAGCATGAACCGTGTCTTTCAAAATTCTCAATATCTTAATTGAGACTTCAGTATAATTGATGGTAACATTGCCCTGATCGTCATATACCTGAGTTACAGGCATGACTAAGGATTCCTCCTTCCTTTTTCTAGAGGTAGTGGAAGCCTCTGCATCCTGAACAAAAGTATCAGGCTCAACCTTTTTTTTGAGACAGAGCCTCAAGCTGTCCCCCTGGGCAGAGTGCTGTGGCATCACAGCTCACAGCAACCTCCAACTCCTGGGCTCAAGTGAGTCTCCT
>NW_003852697.1:607584-617252 GCF_000181295.1 Otolemur garnettii
GGCGCCTGCCACAACGCCTGGCCATTTTTTGGTTGCAGCCATCATTGTTGTTTGGCGGGCCCGGGCTGGGGATTCGAACCCACCACATTAGGTGTATGTGGCTGGCGCCTTAGCCGCTTGAGCCACAGGCGCCGAGCCAGTAAGTAAATTTTTAAGGCTCTTAAAGTTTTCTGCATCAGAGACATTGGTAATAGTACAGTCAGAATCAGTTTCACTATGTTCGTGATCAGATGAGTCCTTGCCCAGGGGGGAATGTGTAGAACAGCCTAACCCATCAGGACTTTTTAAGGGTACATCATATATAGGTTGTTCAGCACATGCACCCTCCCCAGTAGTAAGGGGGGGTGGCAAATCATCAAGAGTACTGTCCATATCAGAATTAGACTGCAATGGTTCTAAGGCACCTGTAACTAAATGATATGCAGTCCAAACCTCTCTACTAATAAATATTCTCTGCTGGTGTGCCCTTCTAAGAGCTGTTCCAACCTTCCTCCATACTTTGATATTTAACTGATTTTTCCTTTCTGGTGTAAACCAGTAACAGTGCTTAGTTACCACCTGAAATAATTCCCTTAGAATTTTAGTCTTCATAGAGACTCCTGTTGTTTGCAGTAGAGTTTTGAGCAAAGCAACATACTGTTCTTCCAAGGAATGATTATTACCCATTTTCCCTTTATTTATGCCACAGAGCCTCACATACCCAGCGTGATCATTACCTCTTTGGTTTTAATCATCCATGGCTTATCTTAGGCATCCACCACTCTGTCCAGAGTGTCGAAGTCCAGGTGTCTCCCTGAAGAAGCTGTCCAGGCTATCCTTAAGAACACCCTGCTCACTGCACCAGAATGTTGCCATTAAGGTCTCATGGAGAAGCAGTATCATGGAGCATAAGACCTGTAATTGAAATTGTATATGTAAATAAAGGGGTCCATAGCTCTCTTAGACATGTGGCAATTTTCTTGATTTTCTCCTTGCTTAAATAGCCAGCTCTGCCCATGCGCACTGTACATCAATGACCTCATTAATATTCATTACAATCTGTCTGCATGTGTGCACTGTACATCAATGATTTCATTAATATTCATTACAATCCATAATCCATCTCATGAATAAACATCTTGTGACTATCTCATGAGCAGATCCTCCCTAGTAACCTGTGGATTAACTGATACCACTTTATCTAACATAAAACTTTCAACATAATCCTTTTAACACAACTTAATGGAGAACATGTTGTTAGCCATTACTTCTTTGCTCTTATCTGATGAAGCCTGAGACTCTGGGGGAGAAAGATAGATTGAATATCCACCCTACTGGCCTCACCATTTGGAGGCAGTTACTTCAATCTTTAGGTAAAGCATAGTTAGGAAATTCCTAAGATATACAGAAACTTGTTTGCAAGCCTCCACTCCCATGTGGGCCTTAAATTAGGGACTTTTTACACTCACAACCGACCAGGCTGACCTTAGGTCAGAGGGGTTTTATGCCTGCAACCAACCTGGCCATATGGGATTCTGCCTTATTTTCTCACAAGTATGCCTGCACAAAGTCTTTTCACTGCTCTCTCTCAAACAGCATTTTTGGCCAGAAGTATATAGGCCTTTCACCTATAATGTACAGGTGAAATGTGCAGAGTAGGATGCACAATGGATCCTTGACAAGATTCACGATGGGATGATGATTATCTTGTGTTCTCTGAACAAAAAGGTAATGTAAGGCATTGTAGATATCTCCTGCATGGATGTTCTGTTGTTTCAGGTGTGGGGGGGACACAAAAGGGAAGGAATCAGTGAAATGTCAAGTTACAAAGTTCTAGTCAGCAAATCTTACTGGCCTTGGAAATGTAAACACACGCTAATGAGTATTCCTTTATATGGGACTAATTGCTTTTCTCTTGCTAGTTTCAGAATTTTTTCATTGTCTTTGACTTTTTTTTTTTTTTTGAGACAGTCTCAAGTTGTTGCCTTAGGTAGAGTGCCATGGCATCACAGCTCACAGCAACCTCAAACTCTTGTAGATATCACTTAAGTGATATCTTGCCTCAGCCTCCCAAGTAGCTAGGACTACAAGTGCCCACCACAATGCCTGGCTATTTTTTGGTTGTAGTTGTCATTGTTCTTCAGCAGGCCCAGGCTGGATTTGAACCCACCAACTCTGGTGTATGTGGCTGGAGCCCTAGCCACTTGAGCTACAGGTGCCAAACCTGTCTTTGACTTTTGGCTATAATGTGCCTTGGAGAAAACCTTGGGTTGTATCTGTTTGGAATTCTCTTAGCTTCTTGTATTTTGATGTTTAGATCTCTTCCTAAGCTTGGGAATTTCTAAGTTATTATTTTGTTAAATAAGTTTAATATGACTTTGCACTTGCCTTCTCTCTATTACACCAACATTTTAGTCATTCTATGGTGCCTGATATGTCATGGAGTTGGTCTTCATTCTTTTTAAAATTCTTTTTGTCAGAATGAGTTATTTCAAAAATCCTATGTTCAATTCCTGAAATTCTCTCTTCTGCTTCATCTATTGTTGAAGTTCTCAATTGTATTTTTTAGTTCATTTGTGGACTTCTTCAGTTCCAAGATTACTGTTTGGTTCCTTTTTATGCTATCTACCTCTTTGGTGACTTTCTCATTCATATTCTCAATTGTTTTAGTGATTTCTTTGTGTTTTTTGTTTTGTTTTGAAGACAAGATCTCATTATGTTGCCCAGGCTGATCTGAAATTCCTGGGTTCAATGATCTTCCTGTCACAGCTTCCCATGTAGGTGAGATTACAGGAATGTCACTATTCCAGCTGATCTTTGTGTGTTGATCTCTGCTCCCTCTCTCTGTCTCTCTCTCTTTTTTAAGACTGAGTCTCACTCCGTCTCCCCACATATGATGGTGCAGTGGCTCACTGCAACCTCAAACTTTTGTGCTTGGGTGATTCTCCTGCCTTAGGCTCTTAAGTAGCTATTACTGCAATCATAGGTCACAATGCCCAGCTTCTTTTTGTAATTTTGGTAGAGATAGTGTCTTGTTCTTTCTCAGCCTGGTCTCAAAATCCTGACCTTAAGCAATCCATCTGCCTCAGATTCTCAGAGTTCTAGGATGACAGTGGTGAGCCACCTGTGCCCAGCCTATCTGTGCTTTCTTGTATCTCATTGAGCGCCTTTAACCTTTTGACTGTGAACAACACCTACAGGCATTCAGACAAGATGTTCATTCAGCACAAATGATGCCTGTAGGCATTGTTGATTTTGCAAACAACACTTTGACAAGTTACTATTATGTTACCTGACTTGAGCCTGTAATACAATTTATTCTCAATATTGTTCACAGTTGTGCCTGGAATAATTTGTACAAATAGTGGATTCTTATGGGAGTATATATAAATATAGAGTACAATAAATTTTGAGAGTCATCAAGTTCAGAAGACTTGATTATTTGTGGAGAATTTGGATATAGAGTAGTTTAAAAATACTTCTCACAAAAAAAAAAATGTAAACTGTCAAGTACTTCAGAATCTGATTTGGAAAACATAAGTGTAGTATCTATTTTAAATTTAAAGGAAGCCGATCTTCAGCAACTTCATCACCCAAAGCAATAATGCAATCCCCATTAAAGCATGTCTGTCATACTTTAAAGATCTAGAAAAACTTTGTTACCCTTATTAGAGTGCTGTGCTGTCACAGCTCACAGCAACCTCAAACTCTTGGGCTTAAGCAATTCTCTGGCCTTGGCCTCCTGAGTAGCTGGGACTACAGGCACTCACCACAATGCCTGGTTATTTTTAGAGACAGGGTCTCTCTCTTTCTCAGGCTGGTCTTGAACTCCTGAGCTCAATAAATCTACCTGCCTTGGCCTCCCTGAGTCCTAGGATTACAGGTGTGAGGCACTGTACCTGGCTCACTTCTTACAATTTTTAGAATTGGCTTTCATAGGGGAATACTTTTTCCTAATGTGATGTATCTGTGGTATTGGTTGGGTAGGGCACTTGAACTTTGTCTCTGGGCACATGCAATAATATAGTCTCTGTATGATTTCTTTGGTTATAAATAGCATCAGCAGTGCTTGTAATTTTCTTAGTGGTATAGGCTGTGGTTGTTAGTGGAGGCTCTGGTGAGGCTTTGCTGGGACATAAGCACCAGCTGGACCAGTCCCTGAATCCCAGAGGTCGCAGCATCAGGCCAAGTGTACCTGTCTTTGGGCCTCTGGGAGAAGTGTGTCGATGCCAATGGGTGAGGTGAACCCAGGTCTCTGGATACTGTGCTTGGGTGTTGGTGGCATTTGTTCTGAGCCCATAGTCAGGCCCTCTGATGACTGAAGCAGGACAATACACAGGTCTCTGGATGGCATTATCAGATGGCAGCAGCAGTGTTGGTGACCAAGATGTGGGCAAGTGCATAGGGGCCCCATTGCTGGAGGGAGGGATAAGCCCATGTCCTTCCATGTCACTTCTCTGCTGAAAACCAGTGTTCTTGCTTAGATGCTCTACTTCAAGTGTGATTACTATATATGTACTCTACTTTCTTTGATGATGCAAGTCTTTATGCTGCTGGTCAACAACCATCTTAAACTGTCTCTGTATTGTTCATTTGTAAATTGAGATAGAACACACTTAGAATACAATGTACCACTTAAAATATATAGCCCAAGACATTTTTACATAGGAATACATCCATGAAAGCACTTCTCTGATCAAAATATGGAACATTTTCATCACACAGAAGAATCCCTTCTACTCCATCCTGCTCAGTCACCACCCACCTCTTCCAGGTAATGCCACTTCCAACAAAGATTAGTTCTGCCCTTTCTTGATAGTCATATAAAGTCAAATATTACGTACTCATTCCCTCTGGGTTCTCTCACTCTTTGCAAGATTCATCCATGTTTTTGCAGGTATGAGTACTTTACTTTTTTGTCCCCTTATACTATTCCACACTCTCAACATGCCACAGTATTTCTTTTTTTCACTTGGTATTATCCACATGGGTTCAGAATGCTAGACTATTCTGAAAAAAGCTGATATGAGTCATTGTTTCCTCTGTGATATTATTTGACTCTCTAGAGTGAGCAGTGTGGACTGTGGGGACAGAATGTCTGGGTCCAAAATCCCTGCTCTACCACTTACCAGCTGTGTCACCTGGGGCCTGTTACCTAGCTTCAAAGTGCTTCAGTTGCCCCCTTCTTTAAGATGGATGGTGTACAGGGTACATTGTACTGGGCACAGTGGCTCAGGCCTATAATCCTAGCACTCTGGAAGGCCAAGGTGGGTGGGTTGCCTGAGCTCAGTAGTTTGAGGCCAGCATGGAGAAGAGCAAGACTCTGTCTCTACTAAAAATAGAAAAACTAGCTGGGTATTTTGGCAGGTGCCTGTGGTCTCAGCTACTTGGGAGGTTGAGCCAAGAGAATCGATGAGCCCAAGTGACTGAGGTTGCTATGAGCTGTGATGCCAAAATACTCTACCCAGGGCATAGAGTAAGACTCTGTCTCAAAAAAATAAATAAAATAAAATAAAATGGAGAATGTATGATCTACCACACATCAGGAAGTCTAAATGAATGAGTTTACAAAGCAGTTAGGGAAATACTCAACTATAATAGGAAGGAAAGCAACTAGGGTTCAGCCCCAGTCTCCAAAGTCAGCAGTAATCATTATAAATTAGGACATCAGCAGATCTAGGAAGCAATGCCTTAGAGGAGGGAGGGGCGGTAGCTTGAGGAAAATGGGGGGATGCTGCCTGCCCACCCTGCCCCAGGTGGAGGGACTGTAACAAGGAGCTTCCATTACGAGTCACTGGACTTCACTGAAAGCATCCCACAGCTCAGCCATGCCATAAGGGGAAAGGTCCTTCTCCCTGTTAACCCCAGACCACTCCTTACCACCTCCCTGCTATTCCTGGCAGTCTGGCCCATCCTGTTCTCTGATCCCTCCCACTGCCCTTCTGGGTGATGTGTTCCTCCTCAGTTTCCAGTTTCTATTCCTGAGTAAGAGTAGATTTAGGAAGTAGGGATCACAGGGTGGGGAATGAAAGCCACCGTTCCCAGTAGTCCTGGACATTGAAGGGCAGTGAGAGGACATGAGTGACTCCAAGGATCCAACAGCCCAGGAGCTGGGCCTTTTGGGTAAGATCAGGGTGAGACTCTGGAGTTCAGGGGAAGGAGTCCAGGGGATGGCCAGCTCTGACCTCAGCTTATCTGGGCTGAGTTTATATCTATTCTTTCAGAAGAGGAAGAGCTGAAAACCCGTGGCACCAAATTTTTTGCAAGAGACTTAGGATTCCGACATGCTTGTGGCCTCAAGAATTTTGCAGGTACACTAAGGTAGCAAGTATGGAGAGAGCCTCGTGGACTCCTGGGTCCTGGGGAGATGGGGCCTGGAGATCTGAACTCCCAGGTCCTGTGGAGGTGAAGGATGGGGGTTGGACTCCTGAGTCCATGGGAGTTGGGGACTGAACTTTGGCTCTGGAGTCCTGGGGACATTGAAACTGGGGCCAAGCTGTCCTTGGGCCAGGCTGAGGTGAAGACACTGGTGTGCTTAGCACAGTGTGCTTTTCCCCTCTACAGGGAATATGGGCTGCAGCTCCCTGGTCCTGCTATTTCTCTTCTTCATGTTCCTTGCTGCGTTCCTGGTGACTATCCTTGTCCAAGGTCAGGAAAACTCTTTAGTCTGGGGCTCTCTGGCCTGGCCCTTCCCCTGTGGAAATGAGGCTGGGTTGGGCAGATCCTGGAAGGAGGTGGGACTAAAAACTGGCATCAGGTCCCTTGGGATTTCTAGCAGCCTCACACAAGGCTCCTCCCACCTGTGGGCAGTGGAAGAAAGGGAAGAGGAGGAGGAAAAACCTCCCTCTCCTTGCCTTTCTGTGCAGTCTTCTTCATCCTCAAAGAGGATTAGCCATTACCATGACTCTCAGAATTGATGACCACAAAGACCTAGTGCAGGGCATGATATACGGTTGATGTTTAATAATTGTGGTTCCTTTTTCTTGGCAGTCTTTAAGTTCCACAGCTCCCTGGAGCAGGAGCAGTCCAGGCAGGAGGAAATCTACCAGGAAGTGACCCAGCTAAAGGCAGAAGTGGGTGAGTGCTGTGATTCCAGGGGTCCTAGGACCTGAGAAGGTCTCCACATGCTGTGACTTTGCTAGTGTTACTAACTCTCCTTGAGCCTCAGCTTATGCATCTGTGTAATGGGATCATAGGGAAATGGGAATGTTAGCATTTGGTCATAGGGGAACAGGTACACAGTAGGCACTCAGTTAAGCCAGAACTCTGCCCTCTGCCCTGAGCTGTAAAGTCCCTTCTGTTCCTAGTCTGGAGGAGATAGGCCAGGACTCCCGGGTTCTCCTGGAGGTTGGGGAGGTCTCAGGATGTGGAGGGGGGTATGACCCACCCAGCATAGACAGTCAGGGAAGGTCCTCAACCCCAAATGCTTGAAGGGTGGGCAGGTGTAAGACTTTGGGCACCCAGATCTAGGTCCCAGCCCTGGCCCATCTGCCCAACAGATCGCCTGTGCCGCCCCTGTCCCTGGGATTGGGCATTCTTCCAAGGAAACTGTTACTTCTTCTCCAAAATCCAACGGAACTGGCATGATTCCATGACTGCCTGCCAGGAGGTGGGGGCTCAGCTAGTTGTGATCAAAAGCACCGAGGAACAGGTATACCTGCTGGGGGCCTCATCCTGATCTGAGGCATGCATGTGGCCACTGGCCAGCTTGGATGGGGATGCTCAGAGGGGATTGTCTGGGGCTGTTTATTCCACTTAGAAAGGTAAGGAGGTTGCCAGGAAAGACAAGCAAATCTGAACCCACGTGGATGCGTTGGACACTACATAAAAGGTAAATAAGCCCCAGTGGTGTGCTGGTAAACATTGGATAACCAGCTGTCTGAGAGAAAAGGTCCTCATGTGTAGGTTTTGCCCATTTCCTAGTGTAAAAATTCCCACCATGACCGATTTCAAACTTTTGATGTGACGTTGCTCAATGGTGAGCTGAAAACACATGCATGACCAACAGTCACCAAGAATCACCATGTCGTAAAATGAGTTTTGATCATCTGAGTATATACCTAGTAGAGGAACTGCAGGATCGAATGGTAGGTCTACTTTTAGTTCCTTGAGTATTCTTCAAACTTCTTTCCAGAAGGGCCATATTAGTTTGCATTTCCACCACCAGTGTAGAAGTGTTGTTTTCCCCCTGCAATCCACACCAGTATCTGTAGTTTGGGGATTTTGTGATGTGGGCTAATCTTACTGGAGTTAGATGATATCTCAATGTAGGTTTGATTTGCATTTCTTTGATGGTTGAAGATGATGGGCATTTTTTCATGTTTGTAGGCCATGTGCCTGTCCTCTTCAGAGAAGCTTCTGTTCAAGTCTCTTGCCCACAAAGAAATAGGGTTATTTGTTCTTTTCTTATTGATTAATTTGAGTTCTTTGTGGATTCTGGTTATCAGACCTTTGTTGGAAACATGTTTATTGCAGCCCAATTCATAATTGCCAAGACGTGGAAGCAGCCCAAGTGTCCATCAACTCATGAATGGATTAACAAATTGTGGTATATTTATGCTATGGAATACTATACAGCCATAAAAATATGGAGACTTTACACCTTTTATGTTTACCTGGATGGAGCTGGAACATATTATTCTTAGAAAAGTATCTCAAGAATGGAAGAAAAAGTATCCAATGTACTCAGCACTACTATGAAACCAACATATAATCATGTATACATTCATATGAATGATAAAACATAACTATAGTCCAGAAAGATACAAGGAAGAAGAGGGAGAGGGGAAGGGAGTGGGGAGTTTGCGAGGAGAGAGGGGTTTTGGTGGGACCTCACCTAAGGTGCATAATACAATGGCATATTTCAAAACTATTAAGAGTAGAGTATAAATGTCTTACCACAACAAATAAGGAAGTGAGGTGATGGTTACATTAATCAGTTCAATGTAAGCATTCCACATTGTTTATCAATTCAGCACATTTTACCCCATAAATGCATTAATGTACACAGTCAGGATTTAAGAAAAAAAAAGAATGACCATATCCTGGTTCCAGGACATTTAAACCAGTTGTGAGTGTATTCTGGTGGCATGCTCAGAACATGCAGTATTTCCATGTGTCTTTAAGGAGAGGGCAGCAGTCAGAACACACATGCCATGGAATACAGTTGTGAGAGGGACTCAGACACGTAGGGGGTTAGGACCCTGCATACTAGAAGGTTGAAGGTTAGACTGAAAGCAGGACTTCCTGCCCTGAGATGGAAAGATACAGAGCCTCAAAAATGGGAAGCAGAGCTCTCTTCTCACTCCTCCTCTACACCACCCCCCCACAGGACTTCCTACAGCTACAGACCTCTGAGAGTAAGCACTTCTCCTGGATGGGACTGTCAGACCTGACACATGAAGGCACATGGCAGTGGGTGGACGGTTCACCTCTGCAATCCAGGTAGATCCCCGGAGAAGGACACTATATCCTATGGGATATGGGCTCTAAAACTCAGACTCGTACTTTTTCTGGGGATCTTCCTACACTCTTTGATCCCCTAGAGCTTAGATAGTGGGATAGTCTCAATTTCTTTTCTTTCTTTCTTTTTTTTTTTTTGGAGACAGAGCCTCAAGCTGAGCCCCTGGGTAGAGTGCCATGGCTTCACTGCTCACAGCAACCTCCAACTCCTGGGCTCAAGCGAGTCT
>NW_003852697.1:618132-644009 GCF_000181295.1 Otolemur garnettii
GTGAAACTCTATCTCAAAAAAAAAAAAGAAAGAAAGAAAGAAAGTCTGAGGCCTAGTGAGACCAACAGCTCAGGAGACAATTGCTATTGTAAAGACAGCTTGTCATACTCACAAATCCCTAACATGGAGCTCACATAATAGCAGCACAGGACACCCAGGGAAACCCCAGGGTTACTTAAGAGGCAGAGGGATGGACAGAGAACTGTGTGGTTTTGTGGCAACAAATGTGTCAGGGTGAGCAGCCTTAGGGTTGGCTAGTTGGAGTCATTTCCATGACCATGGGTATCTAGGCTGTCCCCAGCTGTATGGCCCTGGCCCTGGGGTGATTAGGGCAGAGGACAGTGGCCCAGATTGGAGAGATGGAGAGGGTAGGTGGTTGGGTGTGCATTTTGGATTGGTGGTTTTGTGTTTGAAAATCTCACCCCCAGGAGGAGTACTCCTCCCAAAGAGGGATATGACAGGGGAGGCAGGAAACCAAGGCACTGGGACTCAGGCATATTATGGGTCATCCAGAGCAGCACCTGTCTGACATATGGATGCAGGGCAGATGCTAAAGGATCAAGTATACAGAGGGTAGAAACATGATTCATGTAGTGGGGTGTGGACACAGGCTCATGCTCTGTCTGGACTTTGCAGCTTCATGAATTATTGGGACAAGGGAGAACCAAACAACATCAGGGAGGAAGACTGTGTGGAATTTGGCAGCCAGGGCTGGAACGACCTAGGATGCCACCATCTCAGATTTTGGAACTGCAAAAAGTCAGCAACCTCCTGCCAGAGGGAGGAAGTGCAGTTTCCCTTCTAGGTCCCTGCTGCCCCAACCCTTGCTCCTGAATAACAAAATTTTACCCACTTTTAAGGAAAGTTTCCTTTTCCAGGTCTTTGGTCCTTAATAAAATCCCTGGAACTAGCCTCTGTCTGATTACTCATCCTTATGGGTCTGGGTCCCATTCTCTTTCCTCTGCTGCCTGCTGGTTCTCCTAGCTTAGAGGCTGTGCTTCTGGCCCATTCCTGGAGCTTTAACGTCACCTGGTGTGGGTGCATTCAGGGGCTTGGTGTGCTCCATTAATCTACTGTCTCTTCCTTTCCAAGATCAAAACATTTGAATTGCTGTGTGTGGCTGCCACATCCCCGAGGCTTTACTCCATCTATCCACACCTTCCATCTGTTCATTTTCCATATACCATCCCCTGCACTCCTTTGATGATGCACTTGCTTTGCAAAGAAGTCACCTTGCTGGCTGGAAGCTCCAGGAAATTAAATACCCCAGTTCCCCAATGGCACCCAGAGATGGCATCAAAGCTCCATCCCAAACTCCTACCACACATACATCTGTTTTTTGTTGTTCTTTGCATCTCTTCTGTTTGACTGTTTCAGAGGTATATTCTTTATAATAAACTGATAAACATAAGCAAAGTGCTTTCCTAAGTTCTTTGGGTCATTCTAGCAAATTCCTCAACCTGAGGGGGGATTGCAGGAATGTTAAGTATGGCAGAGAGTAAGCAGGTGGCAAGGAAATGGCTAAGGGCAGAGAACAGGTACTGAGTAGTATCTGGGAAAAAACTGATTGGGAACATACCCAGTAAGGAGTCCTACTGACTTGTGACTGACCTAGGGCTCATTACCATCTAAGTAGCATCACATAGGTGGTGCTTTCCATGAAGGACTGGGGAAGATTCATGTACAAAGGGGAACTGTTTCATAACCACCCTATATGTAACTTGTTATGCAATCTGCTATGTAATCTCATCCTGTCAATCACACCAAAGGTGGGAAATGACAACCAATCCTGCCAGGACTAAGGTGGGACAAACTAGTAAGCACATAAAAGGCCAAATGTGCTCAGACTCTGGGTCTTTCTGCATTTGTGGAGACTGACCCATTTCTTTCTTTCTTTCTCTCTCTGGAGCATGTTTTCACCTTGTGTCACTTTATGTAGCTTTCTGCTTCACATTCACTTTGTATGACTTCTTTCTTTCTCCCATAATAAACCATTTGAGTGGGATTGCTCGGTGTATGTGATCACTCTGCCTTGGCTCAACTGAGTACCAATGCTCATTCTTGACACTGGGAACCAGGGGACCAGGGAATGTCCAGACAGACATAATATTTGGTGCTAAAACCTGGGACCTCCTTCTGAGTTTAGCAACCCAAGTCCACTAAGGTAAGATGATGGAGTGGTGCATGTTTTTTGAAGGCTTCTTTGTGTGTTTCTTGGGGGCTATCTTGACAGCTTAACAAAGCATCACTGTCTTTTATGGCATGCTACTTCCTAGCATTTGGTTTTTCAGAACCTCCATTTCTCTCCCTTGTCTCCACCATTGAAATGGAAAGTCATTTACAAGCCCCTGTGTATTTCCACAGCTTCCCTGATCAATTTTTTGCTCATCCCTTTTCTGGTGCTTCCCAGTCACCCTACCCCTACTGGGAAAAACTGTACTCTGTATGTTGCCATATTAAGTCCCTGTGTTTTATTTTTTTCTCCACCAGTCTTTGTGATTTCTCAGCTTCCTCACCTTAACTTTGCAAACTTGGCTCACTATTGCCTTGTTGACTTTGTTAGAGCAAAAGGGAGGGTGGAAATATGGTACTTGTTGAGAGATTCAGAGAGAGGGTCAGGACGAAGCATCCATAGAAAGAAAAGGCCAGTCCAGGGATTGGAATGTCTTTATTAGAAAAGGGTAGAAAAGGAGCAAAGTAGAGTCTGACCAGGAGCCAGTTCAGCTTTCACACAGTTTCAAGAGACTTTTATTATCCTTTATTAGTAGGGTTGAATTTGGGAGGGGGGTTCCCAGAGAGTCATCCTTTCTGCACAGGGATTGATTTTTGCACTCAGAGCAAATCTAGGAATTACTCCTTTAATTAGTTGCCAGCCAGGGCCAGAAAAAAAGTTAGGGTTCTCTTGTTTCCCAGGAACACCAGCCTTGAAACATTCCAGGGAGTGGGCAGGGGGTTTGTTGGGATCATGCAGTTTGGTCTCTGGCCTGCTCCTTCCCACCAGCGACCTTCCAAAATGGCTATACTCTTGTCAGGCTCATGAGGATTTCTTTCTCACAGCTCTTTACTTTTTATTTTAAGGAATAGGGGACACAGATCTCTCATAACTGCTTCCTGCTGGATGGAAGTGAAGACTCCTTTTTGGTTATAGGGGGGCTTGTTGGGATTATGAATGATTCAATGTTGACCTGACCATGCTTCTTGTAGAAGGAGAATTTGAGTAACAGTGTTGTTGGATTAAGCTGTGGACTGTATTTTGAATAAATTGGGTTACTGTTTAGGTGGCTCAGTTACTGGAATGTAGAATCTTCCAGTGAAGGGTTTAAGATCATTTGACTTGGGATCATGCCTATGATCTATCCTATAAGGGTACATGTGAATATTTCTAAATGTGGAATATAAATGTCTTAACACAACAACTATGAGAATGACATGAAGGCTATGTTGGCCAATTGGATGAGAATATTTCAAATTGTATGTGGAAACAACACACTATACCCCATGATAGTATTAATGTGCACAACTATGATTTAATAAAAAAAAAAAAGATCATTTGAGTCAGTGCTTTGGTCTGAATGGGTCCATTCTTGGAATACAGGACCTGAAAGGTATTTCAAAAACCACATTAGGGTAAAGAAGTAAAGAAAGGTAACAATGATTATTTTTCATTTCTTTTAGTTATTTTGAAATTAAAATATTTTATATGCTAAAACCTAAGGTATTATCATACTAAGAAGCAGAAGGAAAAAAATTAAATTGGAGTAAATCTGACTACTATATATCATTCTGTATCTTAGTTTTGTGAACACATCAGTTTAGTTAAACAACTGTGTCTCATTCTATGAGTTGGCATTGTAGACAAGGCTTTTGACTTTTGGAAAACAGAATACAGAAAGAAAAAAATTAGTTTAGCCCCATATAGTTAATTTCTTTTTCTATTTGAGGTCATGGTAGTAATACTTAAGGATATATTCGTTTTTTAAATTAAAGTTTGGAAGTTTGTTTTGAGTTTGATGGCAAATGACTTTTGAAATTATCAGAAATATGTATTTAAGAGAACGTATTCCCTTTTTTGACTTTCCTTAAAGGACTTAGCCAGTTAAAAAATGTTTTTGAGATAAATCAAATTAACATAGTTATCTAGAAAGGTCTTAGAATAGTCATGGTTGGCTGGGCACAGTAGTTCATGCCTATAACCCTAGCACTCTGGGAGGCTGAAGTGGGTGGAATACTTGAGCTAAGGAGTTCAAGATCAACCTGAGCAAGAACAAGACCCATCTTTTCTAAAAATAGAAAAACTAGTTGGGGTAGTGGTGCACACCTGTAGTCCCAGCTACTTGGGAGGCTGAGGCAAGAGGATTGCTGAAGCCCAGGAGTTTGAGGCTTCTGTGAGTGATGATGTCACAGCACTCTACCCAGGGCAACAGAGTGAGACTCTGTCACAAAACAAAACAAAACAAAAACAGGCTTGGTGCCTGTAGCTCAGCAGCTAGGGCACCAGCCATACACACCTAAGCTGGCAGAGTCAAACCCGGCCTGGGCCTGCCAAACAACAATGACAACCACAACAACAAATAGTTGGGTGTTGTGGCAGGCACCTGTAGTCACAGCTACTTGGGAGGTGGGGCAAGAGAATCACTTAAACTGAAGAGTTTGAGGTTGCTGTGAGCTGTGATGCCACAGCACTCTACCAAGGGTGACATAGTGAGACTCTGTCTCAAGGAAAACAAAAAACAAAAATAATAGTCATGGTTAAAGAGACAATTGGTAAACTTAAGTTGGTTATTTTTGTAGCATGTAGCAACTTAACATAATAATCACAATTATTACTCATAACATGCACTAAGACTTATAAAAAATTTATAATGTTGGAATATATATTAGTAACATGTATATGTAAATACAGTCTAAAGAAAGTTAAATACCATTTTATACTTGATAATGTTTTCTGTACAATTTTAACATTTCAAATAAGCCTACTATGTCTCTCTTACACTTTTAGAGGATAAAAAGATTCAATTTAGGAATTTTGATCTTGGAAGCTTTGTCAAATATCAAAGACTTAAAATATTTATTTAAATAGAATCACAAGTTAGAATATCCACTCCTTTTCTCATGGATATGGAAGTGTAAAATTGAAAGTGGGGAATATATAACAGCAGAAATGGTCTGCAAAATGGCAAAAATGTTTTCTGGGGTTTTTTAAACTTCTTTTGAAAACTGAGACCTGGCTCAGAGCCTGTGGCTCAAGTGGCTAAGGTGCCAGCCACATACGCCTAAGGTGGCGGTTTCGAATCCAGCCCGGGCCTACCAAAACAACAATGATGGCTGCAACCAAAAAATAGCTGGGCATTGTGGTGGGCACCTGTGGTCCCAGCTACTTGGGAGGCTGAGGCAGGAGACTCACTTGAGCCTAGGAGTTGGAGGTTGCTGTGAGCTGTGATGCCACAGCACTCTACCCAGGGGGACAGCTTGAGGCTCTGTCAAAAAAGAAAGAAAAAGAAAGAAAGAAAGAAAGAAAGAAAGAAAGAAAGAAAGAAAGAAAGAAAGAAAGAAAGAAAGAAAACTGAGATGTGTATCCCTGCCTCTGGCAGTGGTTGGTAGTCAGAGGGGCAGATGGACCCGAAAGCAGGAAGGCATCTGGCTGGCAGAGGTGTTAAGGCCCTCCAGGGGGACAGAAGTTATGGTTTTGTCTTAGGCAGAGGTGGACCAGAGATGGGATGATAAGAATTATTAATTATAATATTGTAACCTTGTTGTCTGTCTGAAATTTTTAAAAAATAATTATTATTACTTTTTTTTTTGTTGGGGATTCATTGAGGGTACCATGAGCCAGGTTATACTGCTTGCATTTGCTGGATGAATTCCCACTATTAACAGTGTCCCTCCCCAAGAGGTGTGTCACACACCGTGACCTCCATCCCTCTCCTTCCTTTCCTCTCTCCCATCCCCCATTCTCCCTCCCCTCACCGTGTACTACCATCAATTGTCCTCATATCAGAATTGAGTACATTGGATTCTTGCTTCTCCATTTTTGTGATGCTTTACTAAGAAGAATGTATTTCAACTCCATCAAAATTATACAAAGATGTATAGTCACCATCCTTTTTGGTGACTGTATAAACAACAGCTTGTTAAACCATTCCTGGATTGGTGGGCAATTAGGTTATTTCCACATTTTGGTGATTGTAAATTGAGCTGCATAAACAGTCTAGTGCAAATGTCCTTATGATAAAAGGATTTTTTTTCTTCTGGGTAGATGCCCAGTAATGGGATTGCAGGATCAAATGGGAGGTCTAGTTTAAGTTCTTTAAGGATTCTCCACACTTCCTTCCAAAAGGGTTGTTTTAGTTTTCAGTCCCACCAGCAGTGTAAATGTTCCCTTCTCTCCACATCCGTGCCAGCATCTGTAGCTTTGAGTCTTTGTGATGTGGGCCATTCTCCTTGGGGTTAGGTGATATCTCAGAGTGGTTTTGATTTGCATTTCTCTGATAAATTAGGAACAGTGAGCATTCTAGCATATGCTTATTAGCCATTCATCTGTCTTTTTTTTTTATTAAATCATCACTGTGTACATTAATGCAGTCATGGGGTACAATGTGCTGGTTTTATATACGATTTGAAATATTTGCATCAAACTATGAAAACATATGGTTAACATAGCCTTCATGGCTATCTGTCTTTAGAAAATGTTCTATTCATCTCACTTGCCCACTGATATTAAGGGATCATTGTCTTTTTGCTATTGTTGTTTAATTTGAGTTCTCTGGATTCTAGTTATCAAGATTTTGTCCAGTTCATAATATACAAGTATCTTTTCCCATTCTGATGGTTGTCTATTTGCTTTGGTTGTTGTCTTCTTAGCTCTACAGAAGCTATTCAGTTTAATTAAGTCCCATTTGTTTATTTTTGTTGTTGTCACAATTGCCATTGGAGTCTTCTTTGTAAAGTCTTTCCTCAGGCCAATATCTTCAAGTATTTCCCCCATACTTTCTTCAAGGACTTTTACTGATTCTTGCCTTAGATTTAGTTCTTTTATCCGTCTTGAATCAATTTTGGTGAGTGGAGAAAGGTGGGGGTCCAGTTTCAGTCTTTTACATGTGGTTATTCAGTTCTCCAAGCACCATTTATTGAATAGGGATTCTTTCTCCCAGTGTATGTTCTTGTTTGGTTTATCAAAGATTAGGTGGCTTAAAGAAGCTAGTTTCATTTCCTGGTTTTCTATTCAATTCCAGATGTGTATGTCTCTATTTTTGTGCCAGTACCATGCTTTTTTGATCACTATGGCCTTGTTGTACAGGCTAAAGTCTGGTAGGCTAATGCCGTTAGCCTTGTTTTTATTAAGAATTGCCTTAGCTATGTGGGTTTCTTCTTTTTCCATACAAAATGAAGAATTATTTTT
The DNA here is from genome assembly GCF_000181295.1 of Otolemur garnettii. Lineage (NCBI taxonomy): Eukaryota > Metazoa > Chordata > Mammalia > Primates > Galagidae > Otolemur > Otolemur garnettii. The sequence continues at coordinate 625,532 of NW_003852697.1, forward strand.
TCCAATTCTTGAAAGTATAATGTTAGTGTTTTATTGGAGATTGCATTAAATCTGTAAATTGCTTTGGGAAGTATAGACATTTTAAAAATATTGATTCTTCACAGCCATGAGCATGGTATGTTCTTCCATTTGTTAATATCTTCTGCTATTTCTTTTCTTAGGGTTTCATACTTTTGTTTCCAAAAGTCCTTCACCTTTTCTGGTAGATATATTCCTAGGTATTTCTTTTTTTTTTTTCAAGCTACTATGAAGGGAATTGTGTCCTTGATTAGCTTCTCATCTTGGCTGTTATTGGCATATACAAAGGCTATTGATTTGTGGACATTGATTTCATATCCTGAGACATCACTGTATTTTTTATTTTTTTAAGTACAAGATCATACCATTGGCAAAGAGGGAGAGTTTAACTTCCTTTTCTCCTAATTTGGATGCCTTTTATTACCTTCTCTTGCTTGATTGTACTGGCTAGAACTTCCAGCACTGTGTTGACTAGTACTGATGAGAGAGGACAACCTCGTCTTGTACCAGTTCTCAGTGGAAAAGCTTTCAGTTTTACTCCATTCAGTAAAATATTAGCTGTGGGTTTGTCATAGATGGCCTAAATCAGTTTTAAAAAGAGACAGAGAATTATTGACTATAGTTGAATGACAATAGGTTTTCCTAAGTCTCACATGGCCATGTGGCATTAAAGCACAGGATCTATCTGTGTTTTTAATGTGTTTACCAGGTGGAGAGTTTAAGATATGAAATAGGATGGCTGAAGGGTTTACATTTTTCTTAGAATAATCTGAGGGTATAGAAAGGGGGGCAGTGAAGAACAGGTATTGTGGGTTAGATTGGGTCTTGTCGCTGTTGGTCTAGGCACTGAATAAATATGTCCCTGGGCCTCAACCATGTCTATTTATCTAGACCCCAGAACTTAGAGGCTCAAAAATTAGGAACATAAATTTATAGGTAAATCTAGCAAAATTTAGAAATATCACAGGAGCGACACACAAGAAAAACATAAGTATATTTGGGGGGAGGAAGGAAAGGGGACAGAAGAGGATGGAGGTGCATTGTGCACCTAATGTGCACAATGTAAGGGTATACAGAACACCTCCTGGGTGAAGGGCTCAACTGCAACTTGAACTTTACCTTAGAAATGAAAACAATGTAACCTAAACATTTGTACTATCATATCAATCTGAAAATTAAAAAAAATTATTCACAGGTGTATACATGTGTTAAAATTCATAGAATTGCATGCCAACAAAGTCACTTTTTCTGTCTGGTCTTAATACAAATAAAATTAATTGAAAAACATAAGAACAGAAACAGCATTTGGGCAAAAGTGGAAAGGTTGAAAGAGAAAGTTAAAAAAAAAACTTATCCAGGAAGTGCAGTTACAAAAAGATAGCAATAGGAAAATAAGAGGAGAAAGATAATAAAATTGGATAAGCAATACATGACGCAACAACATAAATTTGAAAAAAAAAAAAAAAAGAACAGAGAAATAGAATGGAATAAAGTACCAAAAAAGTGTTTCAGGGCTCCTGAGCAAGATGGCAGACTAGAGACAAAGAAACAGAGAAAGAAAATAAACATGAGGAAGAACCCACAAAAATTTCTAGCAACATGAAAAACCAGATCAACAAATCAGGGATCATGAGGCAGCTACCACAGAGGATTCCATCTATAAAGGCTTATGGAAATGATAAAAGTGGAAGTCAGAGTATGGATGGCAAAATGATAAAAGGAATTGAAGAGAAAGTGGAAAACTACCAAAAGCAAATTGAAAAATTGACCCAAGAAATTAATGAAAGACATGATGAAATTAGAAACATTGTATCAGAGCTTAGGGAATTGAAGGAGTCATTCAGGGAACTTAAAGCTGCAGTAGAAATTATCAATACAGATTAGATCATGGAGATGAAAGAATCTCAGAGCTAGAGGATAAGGCTCTTCAGCTAAATCAGGTATTTAAAGGAGAAAAGAAGAGAGTAAAAGCAGAGCAATCTCTTAGAAAATTATGTGACTTCACAAAGTGATCAAACATACAAATCATAAGTATCCCTGAAGGAGAAGAACAACCTAAAGGCATGGAAGGCCATGGAGGATATAATAACTGGAGATTTCATAACTGAAAAATTTCCCAGCATCACCAAAGATTCAGACACACTTCTTTTAGATGAATATTGAACCCTGATTCATCTCAATACAAATAGACATTGCAGACACACTGCAATGAACCTGGCCAAGGTCAAAATGAAAGAGAATGTTCTGCAAGCAGCCAAGAGTAAGCACCAATTGACCTATAGGGGAAGACCCATTAGGATGACAGTAGACTTTTCAGATAAAACTTTTCTAACCAAAAGAGGGTGGTCATCTACCTTTAACCTTTTTAAACAAAATAATTTTTAGCCTAGGACCCCGTATCCTGCTAAACTAAGTTTCAAAGTTGATGGAGAAATCAAATCTTTTACATTCACACGTTGAGGAAATTCACCACAATAAGACCAGCTCTGCAGGAAATACTCAGGCCCATTCTCCTCACTGACCATCACAATGGATTCCAGAAAGTAGACACCTAGAAACTAAAGGATGAATCATAGCTTCCAAAATGGAACAAGGGATAAAGCTAAGCAATAGATTTTCACAAAGTAAAACAAATAGAAATCCACCAAAGTTATCAATTCTCTCAATAAATAAATGTGAATGGCTTGAATTCCTCACTGAAGAGAATCAAGATGGCTGACAGGATGAAAAAGCACAAGCCATCTATATGCTGTCTTCAGGAAAGATGTCTAACCTTGTAGGTCACAGTAAGACTCAGGGTGAAAGGTTGGAAAACAATATTTCAGGTAAATGAAAATTAGAAGAAAGGAAGAGTTACAATTTCATTTTCAGATACAAGTGTATTTAAAGCAACAAAAGTAAAGAAAGACAAAGAAGATCACTATATACTAGTCAAGGAAACAATACAACAAGAGGATATTTCAATTCTAAATATATATGCCACCAACTTATGTTCCCAGATTTATGACACAAACCCTAATAGGTCTGAAAAACAAGATATACTACCACAACCATAACAGCTGGGAACTTCAACACCCCTCTGATAGAACCCCAAAGATCTTCTAAACAGAAACTAAACAAAGAGATAAACAACTTAAATGCAACCCTAGAACAACTGGGCTTAACAGACATATATAGAACACACCCTCCCAAAGCTAATGAGTATACATTCTTCTCAATAGTCCATGGACCATACTGTAAAAGTAATCATATACTAGTGATACCAGAAAAGTGGTGCCCCATCACTTCGGGGTCACCACCCCAGCCAGCTCAGCCAAGCAGGGCCTGGGGGACCTGCCACTTCTGTCTTGGTGGCAGCAGCTGGCAAAGGAACCAGCAGGCTGGAGCAAGCGGGGGAGCTTTCCTCCCCCCACTAGAGGCTCCAGTAGAGTGGGGCTAGAGGACCTGCCAGTCAGGGGAAAACACTGGTGCATCCCTGATTGGTCCATTTTCAATCCTACTCCTGATTGGTCTATTTTGTAAAATAGACCAATCACAGCTAAGCTATTACCCCTATATAAGACCCCTGAGCAGAGAGCCTGGGGGCAGACCATCGCAGATCGTCCAGGAAGATAGAGCAGAAGAACAAGACTTCAGCAGGCTGTTGTAGACTTCTGAGGAAGAAGGAGCGAGAGCTGTGGCACTTCTACTGCTAATTCTGCTCTACAAGGAGGCTTGCCTCTTTGTAAGAGCTGTCTTTATAAGAGTTGTTAACACTTGCATCCTGCCCTGCAAGGAGGTTTGGCTCTTTGTATGAGCTGTAAATAAAACCTCCCTTACTGTTCATCCTATGGTCTGTCGACTCATTCATCGAATTGTCGAGACCAAGAGCCTGGAAATCCAGTGTTAAAAATCCGGTATCACTAGGACTCAAATCAAACCTCAACACAATGAAAATAACCAAAATTATACCTTGTATGTATTCAGACCACAAGGGAATAAAGGTAGAACTCAACTCCTGTAAAAACTTTTATATCCACACAAAGTCATGGAAAATAAACAATCTTATGTTTAATGACAGTTGGGTCAGGGAGGCAATAAAGAAGGAAATTATTATAATTCTCCAACATAACAAAAATGAAGCAACAAGTCACCAAAACTATGAGACACTGCAAAAGTGGTCCTAAAAGAAAAATTTATCGCATTAGATGCCCACACCTGTAAAACAGAAAGAGGGCAAATCAACAACCTAATTAATCACCTCAAGGAAATGGAAAAGGAACAGCCCAAATCAAGAACCTAGAAGAAGAAAAGAAATAACAAAAATTAAATAAAAATAAATAAAATTTTAAAAAAGAATCCTTCAGAAAATTAATGAAGCAAAAAGATGATTCTTCAAAAGGTAAACAAAATTGATAAACCTTTGGCCAGATTAACTAGAAACAGAAAAGCAAGATCTCTAATAACCTCCATCAGAAACAAAAAAGGGAAAGTAACAATGGAATAGCACAGAGATCCAAAAGATTACTACAAAAAACTCCATGCCCAGAAATTCAAAAATGTGGAGGAAATGAACTAATACCTGGAATCTCACAACCTCCTTAGACTCCACCAAGAAGAAATAGATCTCTTAAAGAGACCAACAACAATCACTAAAACTGCAGCAACAACAAAAATGCTCCCAACAATAACAAAAAGTCCTGGACCAGATACCTTCACACCAGAATTCTATCACACTGTCAAAGAAAAGCTTGTACTCTTCTTTGAATATACTGCAAAATCTATTCCAAAACACTGAGAAGGAAAGCATGTTCTGTGAAGCAAACATCACTGTGATACCAAAACAGAAAAAGACCCACTAAAAAGGAGAACCAACTACAGACCAATTTAATGAATATAATGCAAAAATAATACTCAATAAGATCCTAGCAAATATATTACAGCTACACATTAAAAAATATATATACATCATGACCAAGTAGGATGCAAGGGTGGTTTAATAAATGCAAATCCATAAGTGTAATTCACCACATAAATTGAACCAAAAACAAAGACCTTATGATCTTCTCCAGAGATACAGAAAAAGGATTACACAAGATTCAGCATCCTTTTCTAACAAGAATGCTTAAGAAAATAGGCATAGCAAGACACAGTGGCTCATGCCTGTAATCCCAGCATTTGGGAAGCTGAAGCTGAGCTCACAAGTTTGAGACCAGCCAGAGCAAGAGCAAGACCTCATCTCTAAAAAATAGCCAGGTGTTGTGGCCGGTACCTGTAGTTCCAGCTACTTGAAATGCTGAGGCAAGAGAATCGCTTAAGCCCAAGAGTTTGAGGTTGCTGCAAGCTCTGACACCACAGCACTCTACGGAGGGTGACAAAGTGAGACTCTATCTCAAAAAAAAAGAAAAAAAAAAGAAAAAGAAAAAGAAAATAGGCATAGATGGCATATTTCTTAAACTGAAGCCATCTATGAGAAACCCACAGCCATCATCATACAGTAAGATTGAAAGCTTTTCCACTTAGAACTGGAACTAGACAAGGATGTTCACTATCACTGCTATTGTTCAGCATAGTTCTAGAAGTTCTAGCTAATGCAGAAGTTCTAGAAGTATTTTAAGGGCACCCAAGTGGAGGCAGAGGAGGTCAAACTCTCACTTTTTTCTGATTATATGATCTTTTTGTTTTTTCAGACAGAGTCTCACTGCATCACCCTCAATAGAGTGCTGTGGAGTCACAGCTCACAGCAACCTCAAACTCTTGGGCTTAAGTGATTCTCTTATCTCAGCCTCCCAAGTAACTGGGACTACAGGTGCCCTCCACAATTCCCAGCCACTTTGTTGTTGTTGTTATTATTGTTTAGCAGGCCCAGGCCAGGTTCAAACCCACCCATGCCAGTGTATGTGGCTGGCACCCTAATCACTAAGCTATGGGCACAGAGCCCTGATTATACAATCTTATACTTAGAAAAACTCAGGGACTCAACCATAAGATCCCTGAAGTGATCAAGAAGTAGAGTAATGTCTCAGGGTACAATATCAATGTCCACAATTGATAGCCTTTGTGCACGCCAATAACAGTCAAGTTGAGAGGCAAATCAAGGACACAATACCCTTCACAGTAGCTTCAAGGAAAAATGAAGTATCCAAGAATACACCTAACAAAGGTGAAGGATCGCTATAGAGAGAATTATGAAATGCTAAGAAAAGAAGCAGTAGAAGACATTAACAAATGAAAAAACATTTCATGCTCTTGGCTAGAAAGATTCAACATTGTTAAATTGTCTATAGTACCCAAAGCAATCTACAGATTTAATGCAATCCCCAATAGAATACCAACATCATACTTTGAAGAACTCAAAAAAATAGTGCTTCTTTTCATATGGAACCAGAATAAAAATCCACATAGTCAAAGAAATTCTTAGAAATAAAAACAAACCCAGAGTCATCATTCTACTAGATTATATTACAAGTCCACAGTGATTAAACAGCATGATATTGACACAAAAATAGAGACATATACATATGGAACCAAATAGAAAAACTAGAGATGAAACCAGCCTATATCACCATCTGATCTTTGATAAACCAAACAAAAGCATGCATTGGGGAAAAGAATCCCTAGTCAATAAATGGTGCAGGGAAAACTGCTTAACCATATGTAAAAGACTCAAACTGGACCCACACCTTTCACCACTTATAAAAGTTGACTGAAGATGAATAAAAGATTTAAATCTAAGATACAAAAAACTTAAAGTCCTAGAACAGTGGTTCTCAACCTGTCGGTCGTGACCCCTTTGGGGGTCAAACAACCCTTTCACATGGATTGCCTAAGACCACCTGCATATCAGATATTTACATTATGATTCATAACAGTAGCAAAATTGCAGTTATGAAGTAGCAATGAAAATAATTTTATGGCTGGGAGTCACCACATGTATTAAAGGGTTGTGGCATTAGGAAGGTTGAGAACCACTGTCCTAGAAGAAAGTGTGGGAAAAACTCTTGAAGATGTCAGCCTGGGGGAAGGTTTTATGAAGAATACTCCATTGGAAATCACAACAAAAACAATAATAAATAAATGGGACTTAATGAAGCTGAAAGGCTTCTGCACAGCTTAGAACACAATAAGTAAATCAAACAAACAACCTTCAGAATGGGAAAAGATATTTGCATGTTATAACTCTGACAGAGGGTTGATAATTAGAAACTACATAGGACTCAAAGTAATCAACAAAAAAAGAGCAAACAATCCCATCTGTCACTGCACACAGACGTGAACAGAAACTTCTCTGAAGATGACAGATGAATGGACAACAACATATGAAAAAATGCTCATCATCCCTAATTACCAGACAAATGCAAATCAAAACCACCCAGAGATGTCAACTTACCCCAGTGAGAACAGCCCACATCACAAAGTCCCACTGGCAGAGATGTATAGAGAAGTAAAGACTTTTACACTGTTGGTGGGACTGCCTTTTGGAAAAGAAGTATGGAGAATCCTCAAAGAACTCAAAATAGACCCCCCATTTGATCACACCATCCCATTACTAGCCATCCACCCAGAAGAAAAGAAATAATTTTCTCATAAGGACATTTCCACTAGATAATTTATCACAGCTCAATTTATAATTGCCAAGATGTGGAAACAACTCAAGTGCCCATCAACCCATGACTGGATTAATAAACTGTGTTATATGCATACCATGGAATACTATTCATAAAAAGATGGAGACTGTACATCTTTTGTACTAACCTGGATAAAGTTGGAGAACACTTTCTGTTGGTGGAAGGTTCTGTAAGAAAACAGAGAGAGCCTTGCCCCAGGTGTAAGTCCGCACCTAAAATTTTATGAAAGCTTGAGACAGACTACTGCTCATGGAATGGCAAGTAGCAATCATCTTCCAAAAGCCTTTTATAGTCAATAAATCGCATACACTACATTAATCAATAATCTATAATTAACATTCTCTAGTCTGATTCCAACCTTAAAAGGAAACACCAAATCTAAAAACTAAAATAACTACTTAAAAACAACTACATTATATCTTAAGCAACCATGCATTCCAAACTTCATTTCTATAAAATTAAAGTTTAATAGATGGAGCAAGGGGGTGATTTATTCTTACAAGCACTTAATTTAGTTATAGGAATCAAGATTAACAGTTCTGTTTTTCTTGCAGCTTGGAAGCCACCCTCTGAGACACGTGGTTTACCACACACATAACCTTAGAATTGTTCCCCTGCACAGAGGGCTATTAACCCGACCTGCTTGGGTGAACAACAGTGCAATCAGAATTCCATACAGAAAGTTTTTCCTGTTCTGCAGGTTCTGGTTTGCCTGCTTATCCAAGGCAGCTTGAATTGGAATGGTAAATGTGAGAGAAGGGTGGACCCCACTTCAGGTATAATCAGGTATTAGAAATTTATTGCTAATTTGAAATGCCTGCAGACGGGCTGAGACACCAAAAAGGTGTGCAGCAACCTCGAATGGCAAGTGAAGGGCTCTTTTATACCATGCTCAGCAAGTTAGCTCAATACAGAAGCCAATCACAGTGGTTAAAGCAGGGGGTTGTAAGGTGGAGGTACACATTGGCTCATAATCACAAGATATATCACAAGTACATTACTTCATGATCGTAAGATGGGGTATGCCATAGGAGTTTACACAATTCAGGATGGAAGTACATGGTAACTTAGATATTAACTCATAGTTCACGGGTACATATTGGGTAACACCGTAGCTTAATTTGGAATCCAAACCCTCCCTTCCTTCCTTTCATCTCTTTAAGCTTCTTCCCAGAACTTAACTTCTCCTCCCGTGGGGCTAAAGCTAAAAGTAATTCTTTTTACAAGTACAAGAAGTTTGTTGCCTTTGTTACTAGTCCTGGGGGCTTGGGGCTGGGGGCTGGGTTATTACTCGGTTTTTTATTCGGGGGTAATTGAATCTTCAATTTACCTGAGGGACAGAAAGGTAAACACTATGAGTGAACATAATAAGGCTGCCATTACTTCAATCAACAGGAGGAGGAGTGGTCCTACTATAGCTAAAGTTTTATACTATTTATCATTAACCAAAGTTAATGTGTTCTTTATAAACTCAAGCTGGTTGGTGTTATTACAATCCACTTTCTTTAAAGTTTTGTCAAGGTTTCTTGGTTCCTATTCTGGCCAAGAGTTTATGGATTCTTCTAAATGGGCAACAGAAGCTTCTAAAGCTTGCAAATCCTTACTGAGCTGAATGGTAAAACCCTTTATGTCTGGGCTGGATGGTCTTGAAGCTAAAATTATAGTGTTCATAGCAATAGAAATGTTTGTAAAATTAAATGCTGCATCTAAAAAAGTAAACAACAGCAACATTTCAGAATCTGTGGGAGGTGTACAATGGGTGGGAGCTGTAAGTGGCATTCCTAAATTTGAATAGGCATTCTCTGGGGCTTCTCTGGCCAAAGCTTGGGTAGTGGGGATGAATATTAATGGTGGTTTTTGATTGCAGGGGATTTTCTGAATAGTAAACAAGAAGCCAGGATCCAGCCCACTAACATACAGTCTAGTACCCCAAGTCAATCCTGTTTCCCACATTGCTTCTTGCCAATTTTTCACAAATAGTTTGATAGGAATATAACCATAATTTGAAGTACAATTACCTAGTCCATCCCTTTGGAAGTCTATTTGTGGGTCCCTGGCTAGTCCCCATGATGCTATAGTTTCACAGCCCCAGTTGTTCCACATCCCCACAAAAATGTTCATGTATATTACTTGAAGGGCATAAGTAAAATTCAGTATATCTGAGTTCTTGGGCATTGTGCTGGCTCATGAAGCTTCAAATTGGATTTCCCTTTCCTCTGTACCTGGTCCATGTAGTTCCGGTCCAGTCATAACCAAGTAGGGTGCAGAGATCGAAATGGAAGACTGGCTGAGGTTCTGCTGCCTTTATGCTGTTGTCTTTGATCATGGAGAGGATCCATGGAGCCGAGACATGGGCTACTTTGGTGCCATCTATGGTGTGGGAGAGGATCCAGTCATAGGGGACTGGTGAGTGCTGACTGTATTTCCCTTCTCTGCCAGTTGCTTTGCTGGTGTGGAGCAGGCAGGCGAGGATGAGAAGGGAGATCTGCATAGCTGGAGGAAGTGCCATGTTGCAGGGATGTAGTCCTCTGCAGCCTTTTCAGTGTGGGTATAATGGATCCACTCCTTCTTTCCTCCAACTTTTATAGCTGTTGGGGTAGTTAAAACAACAGTATAAGGCTCTTCCCAACATGGAGTTAAAGTTTCAGGGTTATGTCCTTTTACCCATGTCCAGTCTCCTGGTTGGAGGTTGTGCAGCTGTTCCTCAGAGTTGACTGGCTGGTTGGCCTTGCACAGCCTCTGCAGGGTCTGTAGGAAACTTACAAGTTTATGGTTATGGATGGGGGCCAACAATTCATCAGTTAGTTTTGGGAGTATCGGGGGTGGGATTCCATGAATTATTTTAAAGTGAGTTAACCCTTGGGGATTAGGGGATAAGGGGTGCATTGGGCTTTCAATAGGGCAAAGGGGAGGAGGTCCACACAGTTTTTGTCAGTCTTGATGTGTAATTTAGACAAAGTTTCCTTTAAGGTTCTATTCATCCTTTCTACCTGCCCTGAACTTTGGGGTCTATAGGCAAAATGTAATTTCCATGTAATGTTTAGGGTGGCCACCAAGTTTTTGGAAACTTGGGCTATGAAGGCTGGGCCATTATCAGATCCCAGGGTAAGGGGCAAGCTGAATCTTGGGATAATGCCAGTGAGAAGGTGCTTTGCCACTGTTAAGGCTGTCTCCTTTTTGCATGGGAACACCTCTGGCCATCCAGAGAAAGTATCAATTAACACCAATAAATATTTGTACCCATACCATCCTGGCTTGATCTCAGTGAAATCCAGTTCCCATTGCTCTCCTGAGTTAGTTCCCCAGAGGTGTGTTCCCATGTGCTGAGGCATTCAGGCTGCTGTTACAGGGGAGGCACCTGGAGGCTGCGTCTTTGGTCCATTTTTGAAGATGGGGATGTACAGGTGTTTAGAGATGAGTTGGGTAAGCTTTGTGGACCCCAAATGGGTCCCTTGGTGCAGCTGGTCAACAAGTTGCCTCCCTAACACTTCTGAAAGGAAGGGGTGGCCATCTGGGCAGATGAGCCAATCCCTGGGTTCTGTTAAACAGTTCAGGTGCTTGCTTTCCTCTTTGTCTGTTTCAGAGTAGACTGGTGTGGATGGCAGCAAGTGGTCCAGTAGGACTGGGAGGATATTAAGGGGCCCCACTGGTTTTAGGGTTGCTGTCTTGGCAGTCTGGTCAGCCAGCACATTCCCTGTGCAATGGGCATGTCTATTCTTTGATGTCCTCCACAATGGCAGCCAGATAGCTTCTAGCAGGACAAGGATTTGTTCTCTGTTTTTAATGTCCTTTCCCCAGAAGTTAAGAGTCCTCTTTCTTTATACAAGGCTCCGTGAACATGGGCTGTAGCAAATGCATATTGACTGTCAGTATATATATTGGCTGCCTTTCCTTTGGCCAGGTGCAGGGCTTGTATTGAGGCAACAAGCTCTGCCCTCTGGGCTGAGGTTCCATGTCCCAGAGCCTGTTCCCAGAGTACCTCTGTGTGAGTGGTGACCACTGCCCCTGCCACTCGCTTACCCTCATGGATGTAGCTGCTCCCATCTGTGAACAGGTTCAAGTCAGGGGTTTGGAGAGGTGTATCTGTCAAGTCCAGGCACAGGCAAGAGAGGGTGTCCAACGTACGTGCACAATTTAACGTGGCCATTTTAACAATGTTGATTCTTCCCAGCCATGAGCATGGTATGTTTCTCCATTTGTTAACATCTTCAGCTATTTCTTTTATCAGAGTTTCATAGTTCTCTTTATAGAGATGTTTCATGCCCTTAGTTAGATACACTCCCAGATATTTCATCTTCTTTGGCACTATTGTAAAGGGAATAGAGTCCCCTTGATTGATTTTTCCCCTTGACTATTTTGGTATATATAAAGGCTACAGATTTGTGAGTGTTGATTTTGTAGCCTAAGATGTTGCTGTATTCCTTGATCACTTCTAAGAGTTTTGTAGTTGAGTTCCTAGGATTTTCCAGATATATAACCATATCATCTGTGAAGGGTGACAGTTTGATCTCCTCTGATCCTATTTGGATCCCCTTGATTGCCTTCTCTTGCCTGATTGCAGTAGCTACGACTTCCATTACAATGTTAAAAAGCAGTGGAGATAGTGGGCATCCCTGCCTGGTTCCTGAGCTGAGTGGAAATGTTTTCAATTTTACTTCATTCAATAATATGATATTGGTTGTGGATTTGCTGTAGATGGCCTCTATCAGTTGAAGAAATGTTCCTTCTATGCCTATTTTCTTAAGCATACTGATCAAGAAAGGATGCTGGATATTGTCAAAAGCTTTTTCTGCATCAATTGAGAGAATCATATGTTAGAAATGAAACTCCAGCTCATAAACATGGGGTAAAATTCACTTCTCCTCCATTAAATCAGCCTATTTGTTACAAGGAAACCTTAACAAATTCATGGATACCAGCATATGTTATACACTGGGGAAGAGATTATGCGTATATTTCTACAGGAGATACTAACCTTTGGGTTCCAGATAAAAACTTGAAACTTTGACATGGCCCCCGAGACACATTCCCGGAAGCTGGAGAAGAAAATGATGTCTCAGCCGAACAAAATGAAGCTGGCAACAATGTGATCACTGCTGCCTCAGACCAAGGAAGCACCCCTGTTGAATTGGGGGCAGGTAAAGAAATTGTGCTATCAAGTGGAGGAACTGGTGAATTACACCCACCAGCAAATGAATGTCACCAATATATTTCTGACAATGATGGCCATCTTAGCTGCTCAGGGTCATGGACAGAAGTATGACTATTGGACCTATGTGCCTAACCCTCCTTTACTTCGAAGTATTAGCTGGTTCCTATTTATGTTAATGATTCTTCTTGGCTTACTGGTCCTTATGACACCAGAGGACTGTTCAGGCCTAATGAAGAAGGTATGGTAATTTCTAACTATACTACTGGAGTGATTGGTCTTCCCATATGTTTTAGAGATCACTCCCATTGCCTTAATATGCCTATTCAAATGTGAGATAGTCTGTATAAACATGCACCTCAGGACAAAGAACAACTATCTGAAATGTTTATGTTGAGCACTTACTTTCTAGACAAGGTCCTTATCGATAAGATTTCTGTCAATCCTGAATTGCCACCTTGTAAAACACATATATTTTCAGAAATCCATGAATGGGTACATTGGACCAAATGTGAAGGAGAATTTGTACATATGCTTATTGATATCACAGATGGAGAAGTCATAGATTGGGAACATATAGCTTATGTACAATCAGAGTGGAACTTTTGTCTTTTAAAATTTCATATAATAAGAATAAAGTGTCAGCTGCAGTGCCTGAGTATATTACATGGATGAATGGAGGGTTCCCTCCCCCCACCGCCCTGTTACCTGGAATTGCCTCATATCCTAATCAAATACATTTATAAAAAATTTCTGCAGCTTAAAAACCACTTGGATTGGAGGATTATTTTTCTGTAATAACCTCCAAAAATTTAAAATAAAATTTGTAGTAAAAACACTATGTACATTCAAGCCTGTTTACAATTTCCCTTTGTGTGGTTAAAAGGAAATATTACTTGGAATAAATCAACAGGAGAATTGTTTTGTTCAACTTATCAAATGTTTACTTGTATTAATAATTCTCTGACTTTTGATCCATCTAAGGACCAATTGTATCTGCTGAGAGCATGCACCAGAATATGGCTGCCAATCAACTTGACCAGACTGTAGCTGGAGTCCCCAGCACTGTCCATATTGCAATTACTAGCAGATAAGATCCTAAAAAGAAGTGAACGCTTCACCAGCCTGCTCATCACTGCCATCTTGGAAATCCCTGCTGCTACTAGTACAACTGCAATGTCCAGTATTATTTTAACTGAAAAAATTAAGACTCAGAACTTTGTTGCCAATTGGCATAAGAACTCTGAACAGTTATGGACTGCTCAAAAACCATAATTTAAAAAAGAAAAGTGGAATTATAAGTGGAAGGCCTATAAGTAAGCCTTCAAATAGTTCCTTTCTGTGAGAGCAAGTTTGAAAGTCTTTTGTGAGTTAGAATGTTGAGAGACCTGGATAGCACTCTCTATGTGGCTCTGGAACTAATCATGTAGAAATTATTTACAACCTAGCCTTGGAGGGGTGGGCCTGCACACAGGAACCCATATATCTTAGGAATTTCCATACTACTCCCTAAGATGGATAACTGCCTCCAGATGGTCTGTTAGAGATCAAGAATTCAATCAGCTTATTCCCCCCAGAACCTTCTTTTGTGGTCTTATTTTTCATTATATAGTTTAAGATTAACTTTAAATAATATGAAGAGAATATTTATTAGTTAATCAACAGACTGCTTGTTGCCAAGCAGTGCTAGGCCTATATCAGAAGGTTTTAAGTCACTTGTTGTACTAAGTTTGTATCAAGAGGTTGTGAGTCACTTGTTTATTAATTAATAGTGTGTACGTGTAATATGGTCTATATAAACTTTAATAAAATAAAAAACTTTACTGAATTCCAGAGTGAGGGACCAGTCTCCTTATTCTTAGAATTTCTCTACAAGGTTCACCTCTGCTGCACCACGTCACACCCTCCCTCACACAACATATATTCTTGTTTAGTTTATTGAAGATTAGGTTGTTGTAAGATGTTAGTTTCATTTCCTGGTTTTCTATTCTATTCCAAATGTCTATGTCTCTATTTTTGTGCCAGTACCATGCTGTCTTGACCACTATGGCTTTATAGTACAGCCTAAAATATGGTATGGTGATGCTCCCAGCTTTGTTTTTATTACTTGAACTGCCTTAGCTATAGGGGCTTTTTTTGGTTCCATACAAAAAGCAGAATCATGTTTTCCAAATCTTGAAAGTACAATGTTGGCATTTTAATAGGGATGGCATTGAATCTGTAGATTGCTTTGGGAAGTATAGACCTTTTAACAATGTTGATTCTTCCCAGCCATGAGCATGGTATGTTTTTCCATTTGTTAATATCCTTTGCTATTTCCTTTCTTAGCATTTCATAATTTTCTTTATAGAGTTCCTTCACCTCCTTCGTTAGGTATATTCCTAAGTATTTCATTTTCTTTGAAGCTATGGTGAAAGGAGTTGTGTCCTTAATTAGCCTCTCCTCTTCACTGTTATTGGTGTATAGGAAGGCGACTGACTTGTGGACATTGATTTTATATCCTGAGACATTACAGTATTTTTTGATGACTTCCAGGAATCTTGTGGTTGAGTCTTTGGGGTTCTCTAAGTACAAGATCATATCATTAGCAAAGGGGGAGATTTTGACCTCCTCTGCTCCCATTTGGATGCCCTTTATTTCCTTCTCTTGCCTAATTATATTGGCTAGAACTTTCAGCACTATGTTGAATAGTAATGGTGACAGAGGACAACCTTGTCTGGTTTCAGTTCGGAGAGGAAAAGCTTTCAGTTTTACTCCATTCAGTAAAATATTTCCTGTGGGTTTGTCATAGATAGCATCAATCAGTTTCAGAAATGTGCCATGTATGCCTATACTTTTCAGTGTTCTAATTAGAAAAGGATGCTGGATTTTATTGAATGCTTTTTCCACATCTATTGAGAGGATCATATGGTCTTTGTTTCTGCTCTGTTAACATGGTGGATAACGTTCATGGACTTGCATGTGTTAAACCAGCCTTGCATCCCTGGGATGAAGCCTACTTGATCATGATGTATAACTTTTGATGATAAGCTGTATTCTATTGGCCAGGATTTTGTTGAGAATTTTTGCATCTATATTAATTAGTGAAATCAGTCTGAAATTCTCCTTTTTAGTTGGGTCTTTTCCTGGTTTTTGTATCAGGGTGATGTAGAACATGTTGGGGAAAATTCCTTCCTCTTCAATTTTTTGGAATAATTTCTGCAGTATAGGAATAAGCTCTTCCTTGAAGGTTTGATAGAATTCTGGTGTGAAGCCATCTGGACCAGGCCAATTCTTTGCTGCAATATTTTTTTATTGTTTCTTTAATCTCACTGCTTGAAATTGGTCTGTTCAGGAACTCTATTTCTTCCTGGCTAAGTCTAGGGAGAGGGTGTGATTCCTAATATTGATCCATTTCCTTCACATTGTCAAATTTCTGGGCATATAGTTTCTGGTAGTATTCAGAGATAATCTCTTGTATCTCTGTGGCATCCATTGTAATTTCCTTTTTATCATTTCTAATTGAAGTTACTAGAGATTTTACTTTTCTATTTCTAGTTAGCCTAGCCAAAGGTTTGTCTATTTTATTTATTTTTTTCAAAAAACCAACTCCTCATTTTATTAATTTTCTGAATGATTCTTTTGTTTTCAATGTCATTGATCTCTGATATAATTTTGGATATTTCTTTTCTTCTGCTGAGTTTAGGCTTAGATTGTTCCTTTTCCAATTGCATAAGATGACTTGTGAGTTTGTTGATGCACTCTGTTCATGTTTTTTGAATGTAGGCACCTTAAGTGATAAATTTTCCTCTCAAAACTGCTTTTGCTGGGGTGAAGCCAAGATGGAGGACTGCAGCCATCTTTTTACAGAAGCTCCCGTCCAGAGGAGGCTTAACAGACAGAAGATCAGCAAGTTAGCTGATGGTTTGGAGCAGAGCCAAGAGAGAAGATTGAAGAGCGCACGTCAACCATCCTGAGGTGAGCTGCGACCTCAAAAATACAACCAAAAGGTACAAAACCAAGAGGATGGGAGTCCCCTCCCCCACAACAAGGGCTCACATCTACTCCATGCAAACAAGCGAGCAGAGTTCAAACTTCCTCCCACTCTATCCCATGGGAGAGACCCCCCCAAAACTGGACCTCCTACCCCTGCTGGCGTGCCACGGCACCCCTGGCCAGGCATAAAACTGTAAAACTGTATAAAACTGTATATATTCCCCACCTGCAACACCCCACTCCAAGGTCTGGAGGTTTGTTACCTATGGAATCCAGATTCTTGGGCATCTCCATGGGAGAAGTGGAGGGGGAAAGGGCTGGTGCTGTTTTGTGCTAACTGTGGTGCAGGCATGAGGAGAGGAGAGTCAGCTCAGGGGATGCCAATGCAGCAACGGTGGCATCCTGAGCTGCAGGCTGATGCCATTCCAGCCCCATCTCTCTGGGCAAGCAGAGGTTCCAGACAGTAGCCACAGGCAGGGCACAGATAACTTTCCTGGGTGGAGTGCCAGCCCTCAGGGGGCTAATGTGGCTGAGACAAAGGCAGCGGGCGGGCAGAGGCTAGAATTGACACCTGAGTGTAAACTGCTATCTGTCTGCTGCCCAGAGCTGAATGCAACCTCTGATTTACAGAGAAATCTAGCTGGACGGAAGCCTAATTTAAACACACAAGGTCCCCCTGCTGAACTCAGATTTCTGGCTGATTTTGCCAGTTGTAAACCCGGGGAGCAGTGGCCTACTGGAGTGAATACGGTCACAGAGCTGGGGGATTACAAGTGGTTGGGTGCAAGGTGGAGAAGGAGGTATTAACCTTCCCAGACTAACCCATTTGCTGAATGGGTCCTTTTGCCCTCATGGACTGGGGCGGGCCAAAACTGCTTGCTAGAGTTGCACGCCTCATGGGCAGCAGGCTCCTGCTCTGGGCAGGCCCAGAACTGCTTGCTAGTGCCCTGGGCATCCCGCAGGCAGTGGCGGACGAGTCCTCTATTCCAGGTAGACAGAAAACAGCTTGCTAGAGACACGCACACCCCACAGGGGCCAGGCGGGCCTAGAACTGCTTGCTAGAGCCATGCATGCCTTGCAGGTGGTGGTGGAAGGGTCTGCCACTCTTGGAGGGCCCAGAACTGTTTGCTAGAGCCACATACATCCCTTGGACAGAGGTGGAGGAGTTCCCTGCTCCGGGCTTCTGTGCTGGGAGGGCACAGATCAGATTGCTAGAGCCACATGTCTCCAACGGGCAAAGGTGAAGGAGTCCTCCGCTTCTCCCCAGCTACTCTGGCAGGGCTGAATTAGGACTGACCTGGTCACTCGCGTACCCTGCACTACCACTGCCATTCCCCCATCCCCTGGCTGCTCCAGGGTGCTGAACTAGGACTGATCTAGCCACTACAGTTCCCCTGTTCCACCAGTTGCCCCAGAGGGGTCAAATGAAGACTGATCTGGCTGCTGCCGGTTTCCTGCCCCCAGATGCCCTGGCAGGTTGAACGAGGTCTAATCTGGCCATGCACACTCCCGTGCAGCTGCGGCTGTTCCACTGCACTCTGGCTGCCCCAGCACCTGAGAACTGGGAGAAGACAACAGACAAGCTCTGCCTGTCTCTCTGGGCAACCAGAAGAAGCCACCAACTGAACGGTTCTGATAAGGCCTCCAAACAAGGTAAACTCAGCATGGGGTGGAACCAGTGGAAAAACTCTGGCAACTCAAATAACTAGAGTAGATCAATTCCTCCAAG
>NW_003852697.1:664774-666421 GCF_000181295.1 Otolemur garnettii
TGTTTGGGTATGCAGATTTCTGTTGTTGCTGAGTTCAACTTTTATTCTATGGTGGTCTGAGAAGATGCAAGGAATAAATTCTATTCTTTTAAATTTTCTGAGGTTAGACTTGTGACCTAGAATGTGGTCTATTTTGGAGTATGTTCCATGGGCTGATGAGTAAAATGTGTACTCAGTTTTATTAGGGTGAAAAGTTCTATAGATGTCTGTTAAATCCAAATGCTGAATGATTAGGTTTAGATCCAAGATTTCTTTGCTAAGCTTCTTGTTGGATGATCTGTCCAGTACTGCCAAAGGAGTATTAAAACCTCCAACTATGATGGAGCTGGGAGTAATCAGGTTGCTCATGTCCATTAGAGTGTCTCTTATAAATTGAGGTGCATTCTGGTTGCTTGCATAAATATTGATAATTGATAATACTCAATACAATAATCTCATAATATTGAGTATTACCCTTAACAAATATAAAGTGACCATTCTTATCTTTGCTCACTTTTGTTGGTTTAAAGCCTATTGTATCTGCGAATAAAATTGCAACACCTGCTTTTTTCTGCTTTCCATTAGCCTGGAATACAGATGACCATTCCTTCATCTTTCAAAGTAAGGTGAGATTCTTGTATGCAGCAGATATCTGGCCTGAGTTTTTGTATCCAGTCAGCCAACCTGTGCCTCTTCAGAGGGCAATTTAAGCCATTCACATTGATTGAGAATATTGATAAGCCTTGCATAATTTTGGGTATCGAGTTTTTTGAAAGTCCAGTGGGCATCTTTAATCCTTTTATCACTGTGGAGATTAGAATTTGATCAAAATTTTCAGGGTGGGTTTATTTATGTGGTGGAGGATTGCCCTGATCATTATGAAGGATAGGTCTGAGAATGTCCTGGAGGGCTGGTTTAGTTATGACAAATTTCTTCAACATGTGACTGTCTTAAAGTATTTAATTTCTCCATCGTAAATGAAACTCAGTTTAACTGGATACAAGATTCTGGGTTGAAAAAAAAATTTTTTTTTTGTTTGTTTGTTTGTTTGTTTGTTTTTTGAGGAGATTGAAGGTCGATCACCACCCCCTTCTGGCCTGAAAGGTTTCAGCAAAGAGATCTGCAGTCATTCTAATATTCTTCACCTTGTAAGTTAAGGTTTTCTTGCATCTAGCTGCTTTCAGAATTTTCTTTCATGTTAACTTCAGTGAAGTTGATTATAATGTGCCTGAGGGATGTCTTGTTCAGGTTGAGTCGTGCTGGGGTTCTGAAACTGTCTGCTATCTGAATTTCAGGATCTCTTGGCATGTCTGGAACGTTCTCTTTCATGATTTCATGCAGAAGAGCCTCTGTGTTTTGTGAGGCAACTTCGTCGCCTTCAGGGATTCCTATAAGTCGAATATTAGTTTTCTTTGAATTATCCCAGAGCTCTCTGAGTGAGTGATCCGTTTTTGCTCTCCATTTGTCTTGAACTTTGGATCTTTGGGTGTGTTCAAAATCTTCGTCTTCATTGTCAGAGCTCCTCTCTTCTGTCTGGTCCATTCTCTGAATGAGAGCTTCAACTCTACTTTTCAAATCCTTGAGGGTTGCAACCTCTTGCTTCAGTATGTTGTAATCTTTGGTTGTTTTATCTTTGAAATCATCGAATTCTTTCTTTTTTTTTTTTTT
>NW_003852697.1:667658-669061 GCF_000181295.1 Otolemur garnettii
GGTCCTGCAGAGGTGGGGGGATGCTGCTCTTGGGTCTCCTCTCACTGTTTCTGCTGATAAGGTGGGGGAGGGTGGACTGGAAACTCAAAATGGCAGTGCACTAGCCAGTTCCACTTTTCTGCCTGGGAGAGGGTGTTCAGAGTCTCAGCAGGGTCCCTCCAGGGAGTAGACCCCTCAATGGGCAGCTCTCACTCCTGGCATGAGATAACAGGTCCTCAGTTTATCAATCGTCTGTAGGAGGCTCAGAGCAGAGGAGCAGTTGAAGAGGAAACAAAGGAAAAGCACAACTTTCTTGGGGGAGGGGACGGATACTTTTCCTTTGGGGTGTATTATGTACCTGTAGATTGCCTTCTAGGAGTCACAGCTTGCCTCTGCAGAGGTGTCCTGCCGGTATTGCTCTTCTCTCTCAGCTGGGCTCCTAGTCTTCAACTTTGTTGGGTGTTTTCTGGACTTTATCCTTTCTTTTGGACAGGAGCTTCTGTTGGAGGCTGGTACCTGTCGGCCATCTTGCCCCTCCCCCTTGAATTTCTAATTGTTGAAGAAGGCAACAATGGAAAATTATGTTTAAACTAGAAAAATGAAGAAAGAAAAGAATGAAAAAAAAAGAAAAATCTAGAGGGAAAATGTTGAAATCAAAGAAACAAACAAGAAAAAAGCAAAAACAAAGCAGTATATATATCTTGCTGAATATTGTCTGGGCAACAGGTGATGTTCTGGGGTATGAAATGTTAATTACAATGCAGATACAGCTATACAAGATGGAGACTGGAGGCCTCTGCTGATTTCTCAAACCCCACAGGGTGGAGAGCCTAAATCTATCCTCAGCCCACTTAAAAAGCACTTTTAACTGCTAACCTTGGCTAAGCAGAAGCTTTCCCAGGAAAGCATTTGTTGCTGGGATTACTCCTGAAGTGGCTGTCCACTTACCCAATGTGTCAAAACCAGTCTCATTCTCTGCCCCAAGGGTCAAGGCTGTAAGGCATTTCAATCTCTGCCTTTAGGTTGCTCAATCACTAGATTACTCACCCAACATCTTCTGCCTTATCCTTGCTCTGTGATCCAGTGCTTGCCAGGGAAGTTCTCCCACAATGTCTCCACAATGTGGGCCACAGCTGAACACTGATAGCTCCATCTAGCTTAGCGACTCAATCTGGGGCCCTAGACCAGGGGTCTTCAAACTTTTTAAACAGGGGGCCAGTTCACTGTCCCTCAAACTGTTGCAAGGCTGGACTGTGGGCCCTGGGATGAGTCAGCTGCTAAGCAGGACAGGCAGTGGTGGCAAAAACACCTGACAGGCTGGATAAATGTCCTAGGTGGGCCACATGTGGCCCACATGCTGTAGTTTGAGGATGCCTACACAATGCTTAAAGTCATCCACACTCTTGCCCAGGTTCTCCCAAGCT
>NW_003852697.1:669705-670509 GCF_000181295.1 Otolemur garnettii
CCTCCTGGCTGCTCCTGCGCCTGCAGTCCCCGCTTTCTGGGGGATCGCTACCAGTGAGTGCCCAGGACTGAATCCCGCCTACCGGCTGTTAGCTGAGCCGCCATCCCCGCTTCTGGGAGGCTTGGTGGAGGGCACCCAGGACTGAGCACCGCCCACTGGCTGCTCATGGGGCCACAGTCCTGGCTTCCCAGGGGCTTTGGCCACACCCAAGACTGAGCCCCACCCACTGGCTGCTCGGGGGCCGCCGTCCAGGCTTCCCAGGGGCTTGGTGCAGGCACCCAGGACTGAGCCCCACCCGCTGGCTGCTCACGCTGCCACGGTCTTGGCTTCCCCAGGTCTCTGTGGCAGGCACCCAGGACTGAGCTTCGCCCACTGGCTGCTCATGTGGCCACCAGCCCTGCTTCGCTGGGGCTTTGTAGTGCACACCCAGGAGACAACCAGGAAAATCCTCTGGCAGAACAGGTTTAGGGACAGTCTTGGAAAGGTGCAAATTCAGCATGGGGAAGAATCAGTGGAAGAACTCTGGTAACCAGAACAACCAGAGCAGATCAACACTCCCAAGGAAGGACGGGGCAAATGCAATGGAAGATCCTTTCCACAAACAGATGTCTGAGATGTGAGAAATTGAGTTCAGAATCTGGATATTGAATAAGATCAATAGAATGGAGGAAAGGAGAGAATTAGAATTTCAAATTATTCAAAAGCTGTCTCAAGAATCCGATGATTTCGGCTCGGCGCCTGTGGCTCAAGCGGCTAAGGCGCCAGCCACATACACCTAAGGTGGCGGGTTCGAATCCCCAGCCC
>NW_003852697.1:671355-681092 GCF_000181295.1 Otolemur garnettii
CAGATGACCAAAAATCGCATTACAACAAAGATATTTGTATCAGAATGTTTATTGCAGCCCAATTCATAATTGCCAGGTCAGGGAAGAAGCCCAAGTGCCCATTGATCCAAGAATGGATTAACAAATTGTAGTGTATGTATACCATGGAATACTATGCAGCCATAAAGGAAGATGGAGACTTTACATCCTTCATGTTCACATGGATGGAGCTGGAGAATGTTCTTCTGAGCAAAGTATCAGAAGAATGGAAGAAAAAGTATCCAATGTACACACCCCTATTATGAAACTAATTTAGACCTTTTATATGTAAGCTATAACCTAATAACAGCCTAAGAATACGGGAAGGGGGGAGGGAGAAGGGAGGGGAAAATGGGTGGAGGGAGGGGGGTTGGAGGGATCACTTCTGAAATTTATCTTACAAGGATATAAGTGAATCTTTCTAAGAGCAGAATGTGAATGCTTTAAAATAATAACTAAGAAAATGACACGAAGGCTATGTTAACCAGTTTGATGGAGATGTTTCGGATTGTGTGTGAAAACCCCACACTGTACCCCAGAAGTGCATTAATGTACATAGTTATCATTAAATACAAAATAAATAAATAAATAAATAAATAAAAAAGAAAAGAAAAGAAATGCTATGGTATATTAATACCACAGTTTTGTGGAAAATTATAAGAAAATGAAAAAGCAAAGTATTGATATGTGCAATAGCATGGATGAATCTTGCAAAAGAATGAGAGAACCCAGAGATGAGCACATTCTCTAAGATTTGATTTTATATGAATTTCAGGAAAGGGCAGAACTAATCTTTGATGTGAACTGAAAATGGGGTTATCCAAAAGGATAGGTTGCAGAAGGGATTCTTCTATGTGATAGAAATATTTTGATCTGAGAAGAAATACTCCATGTTTTGATCCTTGGTGTATTCTTATGTAAAAATATCTTGAGCTGTATATTTAAGACTGGTACATTGTATTGCAAATCTGTTAATTGCAATTTTATTTATTTATTTATTTATTTATTTATTTTTGAGACAGAGTCTCACTTTGTTGTCCTTGGTAGAGTGCTATGGTGTCAGAGCTCAGAGCAACCAGTAACTCTTGGGCTTAAGTGATTCTCTTGCCTCAGCCTTCCATATAGCTGGGACTACAGGTGTCTGCCACAACTCCTGGGCTTTTTGTTTTTTAGAGATGAGGTCTTGCTCTGGCTTAGGCTGGTTTCAAATCTGTGAGCTCAGGCAATCCAGCCACCTCAGCCTCCCAGAATGCTGGGATTACAGGCATGAGCCATCAGGCCCAGCCCTCTTCAATTGCAATTTTAAAATGATCAATGCAGAGGCAGTTTCAAGTGGTTTACTGGAAGCATATGGGACTTGCCTCCTCCTCAAAGAAAGTAGAGACTAGATAACCACACTTCAGGTGGAACATCTAAGAAAGAACACTGGAGTTCAACAGAGAAGTGACAGGGAATCCTTGGGAGATGTCCCCTCACCTCCAACAGTGGGGCCATGATACACTTGCACACATTCTGATCACTACCACTGCTTCTACCACCTGATAATGCCAGCCCAAGACCTAGGTATTGTCCTGCCCTGGTGGTCACCCCAGTCATCAGGAGGTCTGACAATAGGCCTAGAACCACTGCCACCAGCACCCAAGGACAGTGTTCAAAGAGCTGTGTTCACCTCGCACACTAGTATGTGCACACTTCTCCCAGAGGCCCAAAGACAGTATAATTGTTCTGATGCTGCCACCTCTGAGACACAAAGACTTGCCCAGATATTGTTCCTGTCCCCAGAAAAATCTCACTTCAGCTTCTACTAACAACCACAGCCAAAGCCACTAACAAAATTACAGACACCACTGACATTATCTATAGCCAAGAATTCATATAGAGACTATACTAGTGCATGTCCCCAAAAGCAAAGCTAAATCACACTACCCCCAACCAATACCATAGATACATCAACAGGGAGATGTCTTCTCCTACAAAAGCCAATTCCAAATATTGAAAGAAGTGACTGTCACTCTAGATCAGTGTTTTTCAATCTTTTTATCTCTCAGCACACTTGAACCTATACTTAAACTTCCATGGCACATTTAAATTATGTTGATCCCCCCAAAAAAGAGTGAAAAAAAAAGAGCATACTTATTGTGCTTTGAACTTTTTTTCAAAAATAATTTAATTAATGATCTTTAAAATTTTTCATGGCATACCTAGGATCTTCTCACTGAACACCAGTATGTCTTGGCACACCAGCTGAAAATCACTGGTCTAGGTACACAGTTATCAATATAAGAACACAAGAAACGTGAGAAAGCAAAGAAATGTGACATGTTCAAAAGAACACAATAATTCTTCAGTAAACAATTCCAGTGAAGAAGAAATTTGTTAAATTCCTGATAAAGGATTCAAAATATTGACATCAAAGAAGCTCGGTGAGATAAAAGAGAACACAGATACAGTACAAAGACTACCTAGTTGTGGTGACATTTGCCTATAATATTAGCTACATGGGATGCTGAGACAGAGGAATCGCTTGTGCCCAAGGAGCTCCAAAAGCACTGACTTTTTTAGTGGATTATTTTGCTTGTCTTGTCAGTTGCAGGAATGTCTTGTGAGACCTCCAATTTTCTGGTTCTCTTTTGTCTTCAAGGGCCCCAAATAGTCCCTGTTTACTTCCAATTTTGCTCTATTTCTTTTCACTTTAATTTCCAAGAAGCTTTTCTCCTTCTCCTTCTTCTGTTTAGAGACAAGATTTCACCCTGTCCCCCAGGCTGGAGTGCAGTGACATGATAATAGCTCATGGCAGCCTCAAATTCCTGGGCTCAGTAAATCCTCCTAGCTCAGCCTCCCAAATAGCCAAAACCAAAGGCACACACCATCACACCTGGGTAATTTTGTAGTTTTATTTTTGTAGAGATGGGATCTTGCTATGTTACCAGGGCTGGTGTCAAACTCCTGGCACTAAGCTATCCTTCTGCCTCAGCTTCCCAGATTGCTGAAATTTCAAGTGTGAGCCTCTATGCCCAGCCTCCAAGAGTTATTCCTTTTGAAGACTACATCTTAGTTCTCTTAAGAGTTGGCATTCTCTGTCTTCAGAATAAGTTTGCATGGCTTTGCTTCATCCTCACATTGTTTGGTGGGGAAATAATTGGAAAACAGGCAGCTAAGTGAATGAGGTATCATAAGCTCACCATTGGGGGATGATTTGAAATTTTTCATAGAGATTATGATACAGATGGGCAATGTGATTGACCCCAAAAGATATAAGCAGTATTTTTAGCATTTTCTAGGCTAGCAGGAAACTTATTTGCCAACCTGAAAAATGACCACACCCAGACAAGTAAGGGGTTTTGGTGGAAGATGAGATACAGGGCAACAGGTATTATGACATCAGTGAACCCAACTGGTGTCACAAGAGTGCTAAGGAAGGCAGAGTAATAGTTAATAGCTCAGCATTATTCACAGTAGCCAAAGGGAGGAAAACAACCCGACCCATGCCCACTGGCTAATGATTGGAAACACAAAATATGGCACATTCATGCAATAAGATATGTATTATTCAGCCTCGAAAAGGAAGGAAATTGTGATGCATTCTACAACATAGATGAACCTTGAAAACATTCTCAGTGAAAGATATCAGACACAAAATGTCACACATTCTGTGTACATAAAATTTCCCGACTAGGCAACCCATAGAGACAAAAGGCAGATGAGTGGTTGCCATGGGTTGAGTGTAGGGGGAATGAGGAGTGACTGCTAGCAGAAATGGGTTTCTTTTTAGTGGTGCTAGAATGTTCTGGAACTAGACAGTGGTGATGATTGCACAGTGAATGCTACTCAATTGTATACTTTAAATGGTGAAAATTATAAATTATATGTGTATTTTACCACAGTTGGAAATAATTTAATAGTTCACTAATTCCTCTCCGTTCTGGTTATCCCATTTGGATCTGTGAGGAGGGTGGATGTCTCCTTAAGCATCCACAAAATGACAAGTTCCTGACAATTGTGAAAGACTGGGAGGTCATTCTCTCATCTATATTCATAGCTACAGAGGTGACATGGTGTCTTGAAATAGTTCCATGCTTCTGACCAACAGGTCCAGATGATTCTCATCAGCTTACTAACTATAAGACATCAATCACCTCCTGGCTCGGCACCCATAGCTCAGTGGTTACAGCGCCAGCCACATGCACCAGGGATGGCGGGTTCAAGCCTGGTCCATGCCTGAAAGTGTTCTTGGAGCCTCTGATCGGAGACACAGGGAGAAGGAACTGCAGATGGGATGATTGATTTGAAGGGAGGTTGGGACTCGCTCTGGTTGGCGACCCGGCCTAACTTTACTGATTATCTTATATACTTTCAAACATTCAGTAAGAATTTAACACAGATACAAAGAAGTGAAGTAATATTAGGAAGTTACCATTAAGATTACAAATCAGTGTGAAGGCTGAGGAACACATATACAATTGATTTTTGTTTAGAGTAAAAGCATAAAAGAGACTGGCTGTCTGTTCTTGTTGGCCCAAACTGAAACTAGAGATTATAATGTTAATGAGGGAAGAAGACAGAGAATATCACCCGAGGACAGGTATTCAAACTCCCAGCTGCACCCCAGCTGATTCTCCAGAATTCCTAACAAAGAGAAATTCTGCATATTTCTGCATATCTATAGGCAGGTGCAGAAGCTTGATCTTTGAAGAAATCTTTCTCAGAATCAATCTCCTGGGGGAGCACACTGAAGTGAACTGCCATGTCTGAGCATGGGGTGCTTATCTCTACACATGCCTGCTAAACAACAATGACAACTACATTTTTAAAAAGTAGCCAAGCATTGTGGCGGGTACCTGCAGTCCCAGCTACTTGGAAAGCTGAGGCAAGAGAATTACTTGAGCCCAAGAGTTTGAGGTTTCTGTGAGCTGTGATGCCATGGCACTCTACTGAGGGTGACATAGTAAGGTCTGTCTCAAAAAAAAAAAAAAAAAAAGACACCACCTCCTAATTTGTTACCTAGAAAGCATCCCCTCTTAAGGGCAAATGTCCCTTCACTTTTCAGGAGATGTGAGGTAAAAATTACATAGAAATGTCTACACTCCAGGGAAAGCAAGAACAATTACAGAGTTTTGCTATTTATTTCCCACTGAAACACCACCCATGCCATGAGAGACTGACTGTTTATGTCCCTAAATTTCATACACTGAATCTCCAACCCCTAATGGGGATGGAATTTGGAGGTGGTGCCTTTGGGAGGTAACTGGGTTTAGATGAGTTTGGAGGACAGGGCCCATGATTGGACTAGTGCCTTTACAAGAATAGAAAAAGATTAGATATCGCTCTCTCTCCCTGTAAAAACAGCAAAAAGGTGGCTGTTCATAAGCCTGGAAGAGAGTCCTCACTAGGAACTCCCTTGACCTTGGACTTCCAGCCTCCATACAGTGAAAAATAAATTCCTTCTAGGTAAACCACACAGTCTGTGGCTTTTGGTGTTTGTGACACATGCTCTTTACTCCTTTCCTAGAAGCAGGAATTTTTAATTATCTGCATTTTTAGGGCCCATTACTTGCTTTGTCCCTATTGGCTATGGAGGCAAGTGGACTCAAACTGGTATAAACAAATGAACAGGATTAATCAGCTCAAGTAACCAGAATTCCTATTTTTTTTTAATTTCAGATTACTATGAGGATACAGACAATTAGTTTACATCATTTGCTTTTGTTATGTAAAGTCAAAGTTGTACTGCTCCTCCAGGAGGTGTGCCATATACCCTTGAATGGTGCCAATTAGGTAGGAGCACACCAATTCCTCTCCCTCCTCCCTTCCCCCCACCCTCTGCTTGAGTTTAGATGTGGCCATATATTTGTTTATCTACTGGTTTCATATGAGTATTGAGTACATTGGATATTTGCTTTTCTATTCTCAAGATACATTACTAAGGAAAATGTTCTCCAGTTCCATCCAGGTTGATATAAAAGATACAAAGTCTTCATGTTTTTATGGCTGAATAGTATTCCATGGTTTACCACATGAACCAGTTTCTTAATTGATTCCTGGGTCGATGGGCACTTGGGTTGATTTGATTCCACATCTTGGCAGTTGTAAATTGAGCTGCAATAAACAGTCAAATGCAAATGTCCTTATGATAAAATGATTTTTTTTCTCTTCTCAGTAGATGCCTAGTAATGTGATTGCTGGATTAAATAGAAGGTCCACTTTTACTTCTTTGAGGATTCTCCATACTTCTTTCCAAGGAAGTTGTATTAGTTTGCAATCCCACCAACAGTATAAAAGTGTTTCCTTCTCTCCACATCTGCACTGGCATCTGCACCTTTGAGATTTTGTGATGTGGGCTATTCTCACTGAGTTTAGATGATATCTCAGAGTGGTTTGATTTGCATTTCTCTGACTATTAGAAATGACAAGATTTTTTCACGTTTGTCAACAATTCATCTATCTTCTTCAAAAAAGCCTCTGTTCATGTCTCTTGCCCAGTAGTAGAAGGGATTGTTTGCTCTTGTTGATTAATGTGAGTTCTGGTTATCAACCTTTTGTCAGATTTGTAAAACGCAAATATCTTTTCCTATTTTTGAAGGTTATTGGTTTGCTCTACTTATTGTTTCTTAACTCTGAAGAAGCTTTTTAGCCTAATTAAGTCCCACTTTTAAAATTATTGTTGTTGTTGTGATCACCATTGGAGCTATCTTCATAAAATCTTTCCCCAGGCAAACATCAGCAAGAGTTTTACCCATACTTCCTTCTAAGAATGTAATCATTTTGTGTCCTAGAATTTAAATCTTTTATCCATCTTGAGTCAATTTTTGTAAGTGGTGAAAGGTATAGACCCAGTTTCAGTCTTTTACATGTGGTTATCCAGTTTTCCCAGTACCATTTGTTGAATAGGGGTTCTGCTCCCTAATGTATGCCTTTGTTTGGTTTATCAAAGATCAGATCACATTGGCTCAGTGCCTGTAGCTCAGTGGCTAGGATGCCAGCCATGTACACCAGAGCTGGGGGGTTCAGATCCAGCCCAGGCCTGCCAAACAACAATAACAACTACAACCCCCCCCCCAAAAAAATAGCCAGGCATTGTGGTGGGCACCTGTAGTCCCAGCTACTTGGGAGGCTGAGGCAAGAGAATCACCTAAGCCCAAGAATTTGAGGTTGCTTGAGCTGTGACACCATAGCACTCTACCCTGAGTGACATAGTGAGACTCTGTCTCAAAAAACAAAATCAGATGGCAATAGAATACGTTCATCTCTTGGTTTTCTATTCTGTTCCAATATGTCTGTTTCTCTATCTTTGTGCCAATACCATGCTGTTTTGATCATGGTGGACTTGTAACATAACCTGAAATCCAGTAGACTGATGCTTCCAGATTTGTTTTTATTACTAAGAATTGCTCTGGCTATATGGCTTTTTTTCTGTTTCCATACAAAATGAAGAACTTTGTTTTTTTAGTTAGTCAATGTATGATATTGATTTTTTTTTTTTGTAGAGACAGAGTCTCACTTTATCACCCTTGGTAGAGTGCTGTGGTGTCACAGCTCACAGTAACCTCCAGCTCTTGGGCTTAGGCAATTCTCTTGCCTCGGCTTCCGAAGTAGCTGGGACTACAGGCACCTGCCACAATGACTGGCTATGATATTGATGTTTTAATGGAGATTTCATTAAATCTATCAATTGTTTGGGGTATTATAGACATTTTAACAATGTTGATTCTTCTCAGCCAAGGGTATCAATATGTTCTTCCATTTGTTAATGTCTTCTGCAACTTTTTTTAAATTAAATCATAGCTGTGTACATTAATGCAATTATGGGGGTGCAATGTGCTGGGTTTATATACAATTTGAAATACTTCCATCAAACTGGTTAACATAGCCTTCATCACATTTTCTTAGTTATTGTGTTAAGACATTTATATTCTACACTTAGTAGATTTAACTTGTACCCTTGTAAAATGCACTGTAGGTGTGGTCTCACCAATTACCCTCCCTTCATGCATCCTCCCCCTTCCCCTCCCCTCTTTCTCCTCTTTCCCCTTTTTCTTTGGCTACATTTGGGATATAGCTTTCATATGAAAGTGTGAGTGTTTATAACTTGGCTTCATAGTAGGGCTGAGTACATCAGATACTTTTTTTCTTTCTTGGGATACTTTGCTGAGAAGAGTATGTTCCAGCTCCATCCATGTAAACATGAAAGAGATAACATCTCCATCTTTTTTAAGGCTGCATAATATTCCATGGTGTACATATACCACAATTTATTAATCCATTCATGGGTTGATGGGCACTTGGGCTTCTTCCACGACTTAGCAATTATTAATTGGGCTACAATAAACATTCTGGTACAAATATCTTTGTTATAAAGTGATTTGTGGTCTTCTGGAAATATACCTTGTAGAGGAATTGAAGGATTGAATGGCAGGTCTATTTTTAGATCCCTAAGTGATATCCAAACATCTTTCCAAAAGGAACGTATTACTTTGCATTCCCACCAGCAGTGCAGAAGTGTTCCCTTTTTGCCACATCCATGCCAACATCTCTAGTTGGGGGATTTTGTGATATGGGCTAATCTTACTGGAGTTACATGATATCTCAAAGTGGTTTTGATTTTCATTTCTCTGATAATTAAAGATAATGAGCATTTTTTCATGTCTCTGTAGGCCATGCACCTGACTTCTTCAGAGAAGTTTCTCAGCCCACACTGATATGGGATCACTTGTTCTTTTCTTGCTGATAAGTTTGAGTTCTTGCTAATAAGTTTGAGTTTTGTAGTAGAATCCCTGGTGTTTTCCAGATATACAATCATATCATCTGCAAAGAGTGAAAGTTTGATCTCTTCTGACCCTATATGGATACCCTTGATCACCTTTTCTTCCTTAGCTACAATGGCTAAGATTTCCATTACAATGTTAAAAAGCAGAGGAGACAATGGGCAACCTTACCTACTTCCTGATCTTAGCGGAAATGATTTCAATCTAACTCCATTCAATACAATATTGGCCGTGGGTTTGCCGTAGATGGCCTCTATCAGTTTAAGAAATGTCCTTTCTATACCAGTTTTCCTAAGTGTTCTGATCATTAAAGGATGCTGGATATTATAAAAAGCTTTCTCTGCATCAATTGAGAGAATCATATGGTGTTTGTTTCTTATTTTGTTTATATGATGAATTATATTTATAGATTTACATATATTGAAGCAGCCTTGAGACCCTAGGATAAAACCCACTTGGTCATGGTGTATAATTTGTTTTATGTGTTGCTGGATTCTGTTTGCTAGGATCTTATTGAATATTTTTGCATCAATATTTGTTAAAGATATGTCTATAATTCTCTTTTCTTGTTGGGTCTTTTCCTGGTTTGGGGATCAAGATGATGTTTGCTTCATAGAATGTGTTGGTTAGTATTCCTTCTTTTTCTATATTTTGGAAAAGGTTAAGTAATATAGGTACCAGTTCCTCTTTAAAGGTTTAGTAGAATTCTGATGTGAAGCTATCTGGTCCCAGGCTTTTCCTTCTAGGGAGATTTTGTATAGTTGATGCTATTTCGGATCTTGATATATGCCTGTTCAACTTCCACTTCTTTCTGGCTAAGTCTAGGAAGATGGTGTGCTTCCAAGTATTGGTCTATTTCCTTCTGATTTTTGTATTTCTGAGAATAGAGTTTCTTGTAATATTCATGAAGGATTTTTGGAATTTCAGAGGAGTCTGTTGTTATTTCATCTTTGCCAT
>NW_003852697.1:681160-686382 GCF_000181295.1 Otolemur garnettii
CTTCTGTTGGGTTTAGGGTTCGAATGTTCTTCCTTTTCCAGTTGCTTGAGATGTCCCATTAAGTTGTTAACTTCCTCTCTTTCTGTTCTTTTGAGGAAGGCTTTCAATGCTATAAATTTCCCTTTTAGGACTGCCTGTAAATTATCCCAGAGATTCTGACAGTTCGTGTCTTCGTTATCATTTTGTTCCAAACATTTGATAATTTCCTTCTTGATCTCGTCTCTGACCCACCTATCATTTAGCATAAGGTTATTTAGTTTTCATGTTTTTGTATGAGTATGCAGATTCCTGTTGTTATTAAGTTCAACTTTTATTCGATGATTGTCCAAAAAAATACAAGGAATAATATCTATTCTTTTCAATTTGCTGAGGATAGACTTGTGACCTAAGATGTGATCAATTTTGGAGGATGTTCCATGGGCTTATGAGAAGAATGTGTATTCAGTTTTGTTAGCATGAAATGTTCTGTAGATGTCTGTTAAATGCAATTGTTGAATGGTTAAGTTTAAGTCTAAAATTTCTTTGCTTAGTTTCTTATTGGAGGATCTATCCAACACTGCCAAAGGGGTGTTAAAATATCTGACTGTTACGGTCCTGGAGGAAATCAGGTTCATGTCTGTTAGAGTCTCTCTTATACATTGAGATGCATTCTGGTTGGGTGCATAAATGTTAATAATTGAAACCTCATCATGTTGAGTGTTACCCTTAACAAATACAAAGTGACAATCCTTATCTTTCCTTACTTTTGTTGGCTTAAAGATATTGTATCTGAGAATAAAATTGCAACACCTGCTTTTTTCTGATTTCCATTTGCCTGAATTGTAGATGACCATGCCTTCACCCCGAGTCTATATTTATCATTTAAGGTAAGATGAGATTCATGTATGCAGCAGATATCTGGCCTGAGTTTTTGTATCCAGTCAGCCAATCTGTGCCTCTTTAGAGGACAATTTAAACCATTCACATTAATTGAGAGCATTGATAAGCCTGGTAGAATTGTGGGTATCGAGTTTCAAAAGTCCACTGGACATTTTTAATCCTTTCACTACTGTGTAAGTTGAAATTTAATCAAAAGTTTTGAGTGAGTTTATTTTGGTGGTAGATGATTGGGCTG
The DNA here is from genome assembly GCF_000181295.1 of Otolemur garnettii. Classification (NCBI taxonomy): domain Eukaryota; kingdom Metazoa; phylum Chordata; class Mammalia; order Primates; family Galagidae; genus Otolemur; species Otolemur garnettii. The sequence continues at coordinate 682,275 of NW_003852697.1, forward strand.
TTCATTGTGGAGGATAGGTCTGAGAATATTCTGGAGAGCTGGTTTAGTTATGGTAAATTTCTTCAACATGTGGATGTCATTAAAGTATTTAATTTCTCCATCATAAATGAAACTCAGTTTAGCTGGATACAGGATCCTGGGTTGAAAGTTGTTTTGTTTTAGATTAAAGGTCAATGACCACCCTCTTCTGGTTTTAGCAAAGAGATCTGCAGTCATTGTAATATTCTTCCTTGTAATATTCCTTGTAGGTTATGGTTTTCTTACATGTGGCTGCTTGCAGAATTTTCTCCTTCATATTAACTTTGGCAAAGTTAATTATAATGTGTCTTGGAGATGCTTTATTTGGGTTGAGTCATGCTGGGGTTCTGAAACTTCCTGCTATCTGAATTTCAGAATCTCTTGCCATGTTTGGGAAGTTCTCTTCCATTATCTCTTTGAGTAGAGCATCTGGGCCTTTTGAAGCAACCTCATCACCTTCTCAAATTCCTATAAGGCGAATATTAGTTTTCTTCAAATTATCCCAGAGCTCTCTCAGAGAATGGTCCATTTTTCCTTTCCACTTCTCTTCCTCTTTGAGCTTTTGGGAGCACTCAAAAGCTTTGTCTTCAGTGTCTGAAATCCTTTCTTCTGCCTGCTCCATTCTGTTACTGAATGATTCTACTTCTGTATTTCTCAGATCTTTGAGGGCTGCAAGTTTTTACCTCAATGTGTCAAAATCTTTGGTGATTTTGTCTTTGAATTCATTGAATTCTTGAGACAAATTTTGAAATGCTCCTTGAATTTCTAATTCCAACTTACCTCCATTCTGTTAATTTTATTTGCAATCCAAATTCTGAATTTGATTTCTGACATCTCGGACATTTGTTTATGAATGGAATCTTCTGGTGTGTCTGCCTTGTTGTTCGTTGGGGGAGTTGATCTACTCTGATTATTCATGTTGCTGGAGTTTATCCACTGACTCTGCCCCACGATTATTTTTCGCCATTTGGCTAGATGATCAGATAAGGTGAAATTGGGTTGGGAGCTCCTGGAGTAATGATTAATCAGCCCTTTGCCCAAGAACTGGGACTGGTGACTGCAGCTTTTCCCCTACAGCTTTGCAAAGGACCTCTACAGTACTACAGCCTGAGACACTGGGGACCTGCTTGGTGTGGTGGGGCTAAGTGTTTCTGTCTTGTTTTCAGCTGGTCTCTGTCCAATCCTAGTGAATCAGTAACTCTGGGTTGAAGTCAGAGCTGTGGAGAAATACCAGCAACTAAGACACCCTGCCCGCCACAGAAAACAACTGAAAGAGGAAATCAAACCTTCCCACAACAACAAAACCAGGGTACCACCTTGGATGGTCCTCAGGTGATTGGACCAGGTCAAGAGTTCCAAATCAATTGTCCCAGTCAGCACCCAGTCTCAAATGGGAGAGTTCAAAAGGTCTCCAGCAACTAGATAGCAGGGGTCTGCTGGCAGCTTGAGTATGACTCGCTCCAGTGCCCTGTGGAGTCAGAAGGGCTCACCCAGCAAATTAATTCATCTGGGAAGTTTGATGCCTCCTTCCCCACCTTGAACTTCTGTCACACCCAGTCATTGGTAACCCCACAGGGCTGTGACCCAGTTCCTCCCAGGGGCCAGGGGTTTGCACCTGCCTGCATCACAGGAAGATCTATCTCTCGTTGGCCAGGCTGCCACACTCTGCCACCAGCTGTCAGGGGAGGTGAAGCCTGACAGTGTCCAGTGCTTAATGCAAGCTGGAGAATTTCACTCAGTTCCATCCCTGCTCTAGATTGATGTAGCTGCCACTTACATTCTCATAGAATTTGTGTTTCTGTCCTTGCTATATTCCCCTATGGGCCAGGTGCTGTTTGAGTTCATAAAAACTGTGACTCAGCCCTGCCCTGTGTCTCTGTCGCTATGCCAATTCTCATGGAGCTGGTGTCTCACTCTCTGCAGTAGTGTGTTTGGGCAGGTGTTAGAGCTCACAAATGGCTATCAGTTCCTGCCCCTCCCTGGTCTGGTGCTGTTGCCATACCTGCTTTTGTCCCAGCTATGCTCCCCTGGGGGCCGGTTGCATCTTGGGTTCAGAAAATCAGCAATTGACTCAGCTCCACCTTTGGAGTATGCCACCTCTGTGTGCCTGAGGATTCTATTCTCTGTCCCGCCGCACCCCACCCCTGCAGGTACCACCTGAGGCATACCCTTTGCTTACAGGGCCTGTGTTTACATCCTAGATCTTTTCTGCCAGTGGCTGCTACCAGAGTAGAGGCCTGGCTCCCTCTGGTTGCTAAAAGAGGGGGGAAGTGTCTTGCCAAAATATCTCCAGGGGTGTGAGCTCTAATGTTCCCACTGCTGCTCACTGCTGCACTGCGCTGTGGTGCACTGCTTCTCCCTCTCCTGTATGGTTCCCTCACTCCACAGTCTCCCCTCCACACCTGTGCCACAGAACCAGCACAGACCTGCAACAGCCCAATCCCTATCCACACCTCTTGAGAAAATGCCCAAGAGCCTCAACTCCACAGGGGACAGGCTTCCAGACCTCAGGGTGAGAGTGGACGGGGATTCTGGGAGTTCAGAATTGCAGGTAGAGTCTACGTTCAGTTTTATGCCTGGTGGGAGAGTGCCATGACACACTAGTGGGTCCTTTTTGGGAAAGGAGTTCTGGTTTTTAGAGGGTCTCTCTCGTGGGATAAAATAAGAAGAGGTATGAACTCTGCTTGCTTGTTTGTAGAAAGTATACTGTGAGCCATTCTTATGGGGGAAGGGACTCCCATATGCTTGGCGATGGATTTTGTACCTACTGTTTGTTTCCTTGAGGTCACAGCTTGCCCCAGCAGGGGTGATGTGCACCCTTCAACCTTCTTTCTTGGCTCAGCTCCAAATGATCAGCTTACTTGCTAAACTTCTGTCCTTTTTTTCTCCTTCTGGACGGGAGCCTCTGTGGAATGCTGGCTCTGGTCGGCCATCTTGTCTCCTCCCTGCAACTTCTTTTCTCAGGGTTTCCTAGTTCTCTTTAGAGATCCTTTAAATCCTTTGTCAGTTATATTTCAAGGTGTTTCATGTTGTTTAAAGCTACTATGAACAGTACTGTGTCCTTGATTTGCCTCTCAACTTGACTGTTATTGACATATACAAGGCTACTGAGCTATGGACACTGATTTTACACCCTGAGATCTTACACCCAAAAGTACATTTCTTGATCATGCCCAGGAGTCTTGTGGTTAAGTTTCTGAGGTTTTCTAAGTGTAAGATCATATCATCAGCAAAAAGTGAGGGTTTGACCTCCTCTGCCCTCATTTGGATGCCCTTAATATCCCTTATTTGCCTGACTGTATTGGCTAAAATTTCCAGCACTGTGTTGAATAGTAGTGGTGATAGGGGACATCCTTGCCCTTTTCATCCTTTCCAGTTCTAAGTGGAAAAGCTTTCAGTTTTACTCCACTCAATATGACAGTGGCTGTGGGTCTGTATAGATGGCATCAATCAGTTTAAGAAATTTTCTATATATGCCTATTTTCTTTTTTTCTTCTAAGTAACTTTTTATTAAATCTTCCCTCTATGTTTACACAATTGAGTTATATGACATTTTGCTCATCAGCATAAATTGAAAATAATAATTTTTAATTACACATTGTTTATTAACAATAATCTTCCCAATAAAAGCAAGAACAAACATATTCTTGCAAATACTTAGGAAATATTTCTTTTTTTTTCCTCTGTACATATACATGTGTTTATTTGGTTTCCACTTTTTGCCTTCACAAAATTAAAGAGGCTTAAAATTTAGTAACAATAACAATTTTTAAAATAAGGACTAGAAACAAAAACCTCACAAAGACCAAATGAAGATACCTTCAGAAAAGAAATCAGATGATTGCTGCAATGAAATATTGAGCAATAATAATAATAATGCAAAAAAAGTAAACTTCACATTGTCAGAGAAAAGTATGTCTATTATAGAATGCTTTGACTCTGAGGTTCAGTATGGAGTCATCAGTTAACTTTTTTCCCCAAAGTCTCAAAAAATAGAGTATATTTATTTTTATAAATAAAATAGAAGATAATTTCGGGTGGCACCTGTGGCTCAAAGGAGTAAGGCATCAGCCCCATATGCCGGAGGTGG
>NW_003852697.1:687945-689779 GCF_000181295.1 Otolemur garnettii
AAAATGACATGAAGGCTATGTTAACCAGTTTAATCAAAATATTTCAAATTGTGTATAAAAACAGCACACTGTACCCCATGACAGTATTAATGTACACAGCTATGATTTAATTGAAAAAAAACACAAATAATGTACTTTGGTCAAAATTAAATCCAATTTATGTGAGAATTAGTCACTATTTTCTTTTCTTTTTTTTCCCTTTCCCTCACCCCCTCCCTCCTTCTCTCTCTGTCCACTCTCCCCACCCCCACCATGTCATTAATTGTCATTAATTGTCCTCAAATCAAAGTTGAATATGTAGGATTTATGCTTCTCCATTCCTGTGATGCTTCACTAAGAATAATATGTTCCACCTCTATCCAGGTTAATACAAATGCAGCAAAGTCTCCATTTTTTTAATGGCTGAATAGTATTCCATGGTATACATATACCACAGCTTGCCAATCCATTCCTGAGTTAAGGGGCATTTAGACTGTTTCCACATTTTAGCAATTGTAAAATGAGCTGTGATAAACAATCTGTACAAGTGTCTTTATAATAAAAGTTTCTTTTTTCCTTCTGGATAGATGCCCAGTAATGGGATTGCAGCATCAAATGGGAGGTCTAGATTGAGTTCTTTGAGTTTTCTCCATACTTCCTTCCAAAAAGGTTTTTATTAGTTTGCATTCCCACCAGCAGTCTAAAAGTGTTCCTTTCTCTCCACATCTGTACCAGCGCCAGCATCAGTGGATTTTGAGATTTTGTGATATAGGCCATTCTCGCTAAGGTTAGATGATATCGCAGGGTGGTTTTAATTTGCATTTCTCTAATAACTAGGAATGATGAGCATTTTCTCATATGTTAGCTAGCCATTTGTCTGTCTTCTTTAGAGGAGGTTCTGTTCATCTCTCTTCCCCATTGATGTATGGGATTGCTGACTTTTTTCAAGTGGATTAATTTAAATTCTTACAGATCCGAGTTATTAAGCTTTGTCTGATTCAAAATATGCAAATATCCTTTCCCATTGGGTAGGTTATCTATTTGCATTGGTTGTTGTCTCCTTAGCTGTACAGAAGCTTTTAAGTTTAATTAAATCCCATTTGTTTATTTTTGTTGTTGTTGCAATTCCCATGGCAGTCTTCTTTATAAAGTCTTTCCCCAGGTCGATATCTTCCAGTGTTTTTCCTATGCTTTCTTTGAGAATTTTTATTGTTTCATGCTTTAAATTTAAGTCTTTTTTAAGTCTTTTATCCATCTTGAATCAATTTTTGTGGGTGGAGAAAGGATCAGGTCGAGTTTCAGTCCTTTACATGTGGATATCCAGTTCTCCCAGCACCATTTATTGAATAGGGAGTCTTTCCCGCAGTGGACGTTCTTGTTTAGTTTATTGAAGATTAGGTGGTTGTAAGTTGTTGGTTTCATTTCCTGGTTTTCTATATGATTCAAAATGTCTATGTATTGATTTTTGAGCCAGTACCATGCTTTCTCTACCAATATGGCCTTGTAGTACAGCCTAAAATCTGGTATGGTGATGCCCCCAGCTTTGTTTTTATTACTAAGAACTGCCTTAGCTATAAAGGGTTTTTTGTAGTTTCATAAAAAATGCAGAATCATTTTTTCCAAGTCCTGAAAACAGGATGTTGGTATTTCAATGGGGAGGGCATTTAATCAGTAGATTGCTCTGGGAAGTATAGACATTTTAACAATGTTGATTCTTCCCAGCCATGAGCATGGTATGTTCTTCCATTTGTTTGTTTGTTTTTTTTTTTTTATTGAATGGTAACTGTGTACATTGATGCACTTTGGGGGTACAGTGTGGTGTTTTCATACACAATCCAAGACACTTCCATCAAAC
>NW_003852697.1:696313-698126 GCF_000181295.1 Otolemur garnettii
GTTCTTAAATGATCTTCCTTGGATTTATAGCTTGCCGAACTTCTTTCTGGGCTCAGCTCCCCGTCTTTGACTTCATAGATTCTGATTCCAACCAGTTTTTCTTCCTTTGTTCAGGAGCCTCTGACCAGGGTTGCTACCAGTCGGCCATCTTCCCAGAATCCTCTGTTCTTCCATTTGTTAAAGTCCTCTGCTATTTCCTTTCTTAGAGCTTCATGATTTCCTTTATAAAGGTCCTTCACATCCTTTGTTAGGTATATTCCTAGGTATTTCATTTTCTTTGAAGCTATGATGAAGACAGTTGTGTCCTTAGTTAGCCTCTCATCTTGACTGTTATTGGTGCATACTAAAGCAACTGACTTGTGGACGTTGATTTTATAACTTGAGACATTACTGTATTTTTTGATGACTTCCAAGAGTCTTGAAAGGTTAAATCTTTGGGGTTCTCTAAGTATAGGATCATATCATCAGCAAAGAGGGAGAGTTTGACCTCCTCTGCTCCCATTTGGATGCCCTTTATTTTCTTGTCTTGCTTAATTGTATTGGCTCCAGCACTATGTCTAATAGTAGTGGTGACAGAGGACAACCTTGTCTGGTTCAAGTTCTAAGTGGAAAAGCTTTCAGTTTAATTCCATTCAGCAAAATATTAGCTGTGGGTTTGTCATAGATAGCTTCTATCAGTTTAAGAAATGTGCCATGTATGCCTATACTCTTTAGTGTTCTAATTAAAAAAGGATGATGGATTCTATCAAATGCTTTTTCCTCATCTATTGAGAGGATCATATAGGCTTTGTTTTTGCTTGTGTTCATAGGGCAAATAACGTTTATGGACTTGCGTATATTAAACCAGCCTTGCATCCCTGGGATGAAACCTACTTGATCATGATGTATCACTTTTTTGATGATAATCTGTAATCTATTGGCTAGGATTTTCTTGAGAATTTTTGCATCTATATTCATTAATAAAATTGGTCTAAAATTCTCTTTTTTAGTTGGGTATTTTCCTGGTTTTACTATCAGGGTGATATTTGCTTCATAGAACATGTTGGGGAAGATTCCTTCCTCTTCAATTTTTTGGAATAATTTCTGCAGTATAGGAATAAGCTCTTCCTTGAAGGTTTGATAGAATTCTGGTGTGAAGCCATCTGGACCAGGTCATTTTGTTGTTGGAAGATATTTTTATTGTTTCTTTGACCTCACTACCTGAAATTGATCTGCTCAGGAGCTCTATTTCTTCCTGGATAAGTCTAGGGAGAGGGTGTGATTCCAAATATTGATCCATTTCCTTCACATTGTCAAATTTCTGGGCATAGAGTTTCTGGTAGTATTCAGAGATAATCTCTTGTATCTCTATGGCATCTGTTGTTATTTCCCCTTTATCATTTCTGATTGAGGTTAGTAGAGATTTTACTTTTCTATTTCTAGTTAGTCTGCCAAAGATTTATCTATTTTATTTATTTTTTCAAAAAACCAACTACTTGTTTCATTAATTTTCTGAATGATTCTTTTGTTTTCAATTTCATTGATCTCTGATTTAATTTTTGACATTTCTTTTTTTTCCCTTTTTTTCCATTTTTTTTTATTAAGTCATAGCTGTGTACATTAATACTATTGTGGGGTACAGTGGGTTGCTTCTATGTACAATTTGGAGTACTTTCATCCAACTGGTTAACATAGCCTTCATGTCATTTTCTTAATTATTGTGTTAAGACATTTATATTCTACATTTAGTAAGATTCACTTTTAGTGGCTTGGTGCCTGTGGCTCAAGTGGCTGAGGCACCAGCCACATACACCTGAGCTGGCAGTTTTGAATC
>NW_003852697.1:698654-705959 GCF_000181295.1 Otolemur garnettii
TCGATGGGCACTTGGGCTTCTTCCATGACCTAGCAATTATGAATTGGGCTACAATAAACATTCTGGTACAAATATCTTTATTGTAGCATGATTTTTGGTCTTCTGGATTTATACCTAGCAGAGGAATTATAGGATCAAATGGCAGGTCTATTTTTAGTTCTCTAAGTGTTCTCCAGATGACTTTCCAAAAGGGACATACCAGCAGTGTAGAAGTGCTCCCTTTTCTCCACAACTGCTCCAGCATCTGTGATTTTGGAATTTTGTGATATAGGCTAATCTTACTGGTGTTAGATGATATCTCAAAGTAGTTTTAATTTGCATTTCTCTGATGGTTAAGGATGATGAGAATTTTTTCATATATCTGTAGGCCATGTGCCTGTCATCTTTAGAGAGGTTTTGGAGTGGCCTTTTGGTACAGGGACAAATGCATAAAAGGGAAAAGAGCAATAAGGGAGAAAAGAAAGAAAAATAAATAAAAATAATTTTAAAAATGAAAAAATGGAGAAGAGTAAGATGTAAGGAGAAAAATAGGAAATATAATGGTGTTGGGCAGGTCCTGATGACCAACACCTACCATCTCAAGGGTCTAGAAACCTGCAGCAGATGAGTCCCCTGAAGTCAGGAGCTCTTTACCAGCCTGATCAAGATCAAGACCCTGCCTCCATCAAATATGGGAAAAATTCAGCCATGTGTCATGCTGGGGACCTGCCAGTATGGTCCCCCAGGAGGCCAAAGCCCAGAGGTTTGGGATCCTTCAATTCCTCTGTTAGCCAGGCCAATGCTGTGGTACCCAGCCCAAGCCTCAGAGCAAGGCTCTGTCCCAAAAATAAAATACAGAAAAAAGCAGACCAAAAAGAAGAAGAAGAAGAAGAAGAAGAAGAAGAAGAAGAAGAAGAAGAAGAAGAAGAAGAAGAAGAAGAGGAGGAGGAGAAAGGATATCGTGGTGGTTTTTTTGAGAAATTTATTAGGGAAAGATGAGAAAAGTGAAAAAACAGCCACAAAAGAAAGAAAAGAGGAGAGGAAAGAAGAAAAAAAGGCAAGAAACCCCAAAACAAAGTTATAAACCTTGGTATTTTAAAAAAATAAAAGGAAAAAATAAGAAAAAAATCTTTAAAAATTATATATATAATTATTCAATATATATGCCAAAGCCAGGTGGTGGTCTGGGTCAGAAAAGGCCTAATAAAGCAGTATCTGCTGCTCCTGTGTGTCCTGGAGGGAGGAAGTACTAGCTACTTGCTATGGAGACCTGTTCTTGTTTTCCTGGTTTATTTGACTTTAATCTTAGTGGAGTTACTGAGCCAGCCTATGCCTGGGGGCCTGAAGCTCATGCCAAACTTTGAGACATGCCTCCACCCTCCAAATGGTTCTCTCAGGCCATAAGGGGCCTATGTGGTTTGTGGGATCTGTCCAACTTGCCCATGTCTCAGCAGGAGTCAGCACTCAGCACCCAGCAGGCAGTCACAGCCAGTCAGGCCTTGGGACCCTGGAGGCTGCTCCTCTTCAGCACCCCAGCTGCTGCCCTTAGGCCAAGCAGTCTCTGGCACCAAACCCACTCTAAGCACCGTTCAGTTTCTCTCAGCTCCAATGAGCTCCCAAGTTCAAAAAGCTTAGGATACCTACCCTGTCTCAAGTGCTTTGCTCAAAGACTGGTTTCCTTGCTATGTCAGAGAGCAGCAAGGATCTCAGCTCCTTCCAGTTTCTCCCCCCGCCCCCACTCCTCTTGTCTGGAAGGACAGCCTCTCCCAGAGTTCAGTCTGGTCCCTGGTCCTCTACTATAGGTTACCTAGGGAGGGTAGGGGAGTCTCCTGTGGGCTTGATCCCTCAGGGGTTTCGTGTGTTGGCTTTGTCCCTGGGTAGCTGGGCTCCCTCACACCCGCCTTCTGTGAGGGTCTTCCATCTGCTTCTGACTTCCTTGGCTCCTTGGCTTCTGGAGTCCCCACTGTCTTCCTGTGCTCTTGCAATGATATTTCTGGGGAGAGGGGCAATCCAGTAAGAGGTGGCTGGAGTGCTCTCGCTGGATCTTACTGAGAGCAGCTGGTGGGATGTCTCTGTCCGCCATCCTGAAGACCACACCCTGGGGTCCTACTTTGGCATGAGCACTGGAGTTCCAACAATGCTCCTGATGACCAATGGCTGTCTGTACTCTCAGCTTCATCCCTGTTATGGCTTAAATATGTGTTGAATTGGGATGAAATGTCAAGCCATTGGAAGGAAGTAGAGGTTTGAATGAGCAAGTAAATAAATCTAGTTATCAGAAAAAAATTATGACAAAACCTACATAACATAAAATGTAATCATTTTATCCTTTAAGTGGATAATTCAGTGGCATTAAGCACATTCCCTGTATTGTGCAACCTTCACCACCCTCCATCTCCGGAACTTTCTCATCTTTCCAAACTAAAACTCTGTCCCCATGAAACACTAACTCCCACCCTTCCCCAGTCCCTGGCACCCACTCTTCTACTTTCTGTCTTTGGAAATCAGACAACTCTAGGGACTGGCTGTGAGTGAAATCACAGAGGGGTTGGCCTTTCATGTCCTTTTTAAGGTTGAATAATGTTCCATTGAATGTATATACCATGTTTTGTTTGTCCATTCATCCATTGGTAGACATTTGGATTATTTCCCTGTGAACATGGGTGTACTGGGATCTGTTTGAGTCCCTGTTTTCAATTTTGGGGGTGTGTATACCTAGCAGTAGAATTGCTGTGTCATACAGTACTTTTTATATTTGATTTTTGAGGAGTCACCTGACTGTCTTCCACAGTAACTGCACCATTTTATATTCCCACTAGCAATGCACAAGCGCTCCAATTTCTCCACACCTTTGCCAATACTTGCTATTTTCTATTTGTTATACTGATCATTCCATTACCACATTATTTTGATTTGCATTTCCTAAGGAGCAGGAATGTTAATCTACAACAGTTTTCAGAGTGAGTTTGTACAGGTTTAAAATTGCTGGTGTTTGCTTAGGGCACAGTTTGGATTTCTAACTCCTGTGATCCTATAGAATCTCCTATTTAAAGGGAATATTTAAAATAAATGAGAACCTAGTGGTTATAAAAGTGAAAATTACAGAATTTGAGTTACTGTAATCCTATCATTCTATGTGACCACATGACATTTTAAATTCATGTTTAAAGTTCAAAACAATGGCATTTTTAAAAGAATGACAATTTCACAGCATATTTCTTTAGAGAAAGCACAAAATTTAATTCAGACATGAAATATTTTATTGAGTTTGATGACTATCTTTACATTTAAAAAAATTACTATTGGGGAGGCGGAGCAAGATGGCGGAGGGGATGCATCCCTGAGTCAACTCTCCTGGTGGTTTCAGGTGAGAGTGGGGTACTGAATCTCTGCAGTGTAAAGTGCTTGCATGGACAAGCAGCACAGGGAGAGCAGCAAAGAGGTGAATTGCTGGACTGGAAGTGTAGTCCAGAACTACGGTGTCAGCCAGAAAAAAACTCAGGGCAGCAGCTGAAACAGCACCATCTGTGACCTGCAGCACCAGGTCTGTGGCTTGCGTCCTGAGAAGCAGAAACCAATCCCTCCTCCATGAAGGGCTCCTGTGCCCAATTCGTGGGGAGTTGTGGGTCTCATGGAGAGTGTGGTGAGGTGTGGATTCCCGTGCAGAATCTAGCAGCCAGAAACAGGAGACATTTGGACCCAGTTTGGGGCATCAGGGATCCAGGCATTCGGACAGAAACTTGAGGGGAAGGGACTCTGCTTAGGAACTGATCCATCCTGTAATTTTGGAAGTCTGTGTGGAGCTGCACTGATGCAGCAACCCGCAGGGGGAATTGGTTCCCTTCCTACAAACACTGAAAAATCTTTTGAATGTTCTGCGGTGGCAGTGGCGGCGGCCTCTCCACCCTCGGAAATAAACTGAACGCGAAACGCACAAGGGGCGCCCCAGCTCTTTTCCCTCAGACCACAACGGTTTTCTGTTCAAGGGGAAATTAGGAGTTGAGTGAAAGTCTGGCGAAATGTGAACTTGTGTCCCAAGTTTGGAGGACAGATAGGAGTGGGCGGCCAGCCAGGAACTAGATGTAATGCAAAACCCCCAAAATGGCATCTCCATAACACCTCTCCCAGAAGTGTGGAGAACTCAGTCTGACCTGCAGCCAGTCATCCAGCTTCTGAAGCTAATCTAAGATGCCCAACACTTTGTGGGAACTGTTGTAGGGAGAATCTGGGCAACCTGCCAGCAAAGATTCTTCTTTTATATATATATTTTTTTCTTTCTTCTCTCTTTTTTTGTTTTTTTCTTTCTATTTTTGGTTTTAGCACAGGGACCACTCACAGTGCTACCTGTTGTCTAGAAAGTATACTGCAGCATAATTATATATATATATATATATATTTTTTAAACTGGAACTCCACTGCATTCAAAAAGGGACTTGTTTGTACATACTCAAAAAAGTAATTTTCTTAGTGGTGCCCTCCTTTTCCTTTTTTTTTTAAATTTTTAATTTTTATTATATATATTTTTTGATTTTCTTTCTTCTTTGTTTGTTTGTTTTGCTATGTGTTTGCTCTATCATTTTATGACCAACATTTCTGTGGTTATCTTTTATTACTACTATTTTTTTTCTCTCTTTCTTCTTTCTTTTTTGGTCTGTTAGTTGGTTGATTTGTCTGTTGTTTTGTTTACTTTTTTGCCTGTTTGTTTACTTGTTGCTGAGTGTCTGGGCATTGGTGTGCTTGTATGTCTGGTAGTATTTTAGTCTGTTTATTTGTCTGCTTGGTTTCAATGTATTTTGTACTTTGCTAAATCCCCAGGTTGGCAATATTCCCTAACTAAAAATTTTCACATTCAATAAGAATTTGGAGGAATAGCAGATGAGAGCTGACTGGAGCTAGCTTTCAACATAAACTTCAGTTCAAGGGGAGAGACAACCACCAGAAGAACCCAATGAAGCTGAAAGTGGGGAGCTGAGCTGAGAGAAGAGATAGATAAACACACGTCCTCCCCACTGAGGCAAACCACGACTTCAAGAAAACAAATTCCAGGCTTAGATTGAACCCAAGTGGAATATTCTCCAGCTCCCATTGAGTGCCTGAGGCAGATAGGCTTCAACTATCTTTGCTGGTTGGCCACAAAGAGTGGTCACTGAGTGGAGAAGGCATTGACATTATGTAGACTCTGTCAGGCACAAAACCCTGACGAACTCATTGACTTTACCTGGACTCTGGTAGGTACAAAACCCTGACTCACTCGCCTATTGGACAGGACTGGGTTACAGAGTCTGGATTAACAGAAATTGGTAGTGGGGTTAACTGAGACTGAGGTTACCAGAGTCCAGCGGTGAAGGGCGAGTAAGGAGGGGAAAGAGACATCAGCCTCTTTACTCTAAATCATCTATTTAACAGGCCTTTCTGACTCTTCAGAGTATCAGAGCAAGCCACACTTATACCACCAGTAGACTCCTATTATTTAGTTGCTAGAGACCTTGTGATCTTTCCAACCAGAGAGTGGGCACTGACCTGGTCAATAGGTTTGGATCTCTTGATTTGGGCAAATCAACTGGTGGTCGAGGGAGAATCTCTGATGCTCTCTGGATTTTGTCAGGCCCAAATTGTCTTCAGGTGGAACATTCTTCAGTTGCCACTGAGTGCCTAAGACAGTCAAGCCTCAGTTCCCCTTACTGGTGGGAGTCAAAGAGCAGTAACTGTGTGGAGCTGGCACTGGCTCTACTTTGATTTTGGCAGACACAAAGCCCTGCCACATTTTCTTATTGGGCAACTGGGTCACAGCCCTCTGGGGTCTCCAGTGACTGGGTGTGACAAAGGTACAAGGTGGGGTAGAAGGCATCAACCTCCCTAGAATGTTTTATTTGCTGGGCAGGTCCCTCTGACCCCACAGAACAACGGAGCAGGTCATAACTGAGCTGCCATAAGATCCCTGCTGTACAGTTGCCAGAGACCTCTTGAACTCCCCCACCTGAGACTCATGTTGACTGGGACACTTGTCTTAGATCATTTGAACTGGGCCAATCACCTGAGAACTATCTAAAGTGATACCCTGTGGGTGTGGCTGAGGGAAGGTGTGGTTTTCTTTTCCCAACCATCACCAGTAAGGGGAGGGGTGACTTAATCGCTGATATTTCTCCACAGCAGAGATCTTAACCCAGAGTAATTGATTTTCTAAGGTAGAACAGATACCAGCCAAAAACAAGATAGAGACCCGCAGGCCCCCAGGCTCTCAGACCTTTGCATTATACACATCCTTGGCAAAGCTCTAGGGGAAAAGATACAGACACCAGTCCCAGCCTTTGCCCAAAAAGACCAGTAAAATACTACTCCCAGAGCCCCCAACCCAACTTCCTCTTACCTGCTCACCTAGCCAAACAGAGCAAATTCAGCATGGGGCAGAGTCAGTGGAAAAACTCCAGTAGTAGGAATAACCAGAGTAGATCAACCCCCCCCCAAAATAAGGACGTGGCAGAGGTACCTGAAGATCCAACCCATAAAGATATGGCTGAGATGACAGAAATTGAGTTCAGAATGTGGATAGTAAACAAGATTAATAGAATGGAAGAAAGGAAAGAGCTAGAACTTCAAGAAATGAATCAAAAAATGTCTCAAGAAATTATTCAAAAGATGTCCCAAAAAATTATTCAAAAGATGACTCAAGAATTCAACAATTTCAAAGATAAAATGATCAAAGATTTTGAAACTTTGAGACAGGGGTTTGTAGCCCTCAAAGATTTGAAAAACATGGTGGAATCTCTTCATCACGGAGTGGAACCGGCTGAAGAAAAGATCTCTGACATTGAAGACAAAGTCTTTGAACAAGCCCAAGAGCACAAGGATGAAAATAAATGGAAAACAAGAACGGATCTTTCTCTTAGAGAGCTCTGGGATAATTCGAAGAAAACTAATATTCACCTTATAGGAATCCCTGAAAGCGATGAAGCTGCCTCACCAAACACAGAGGCTCTTCTTCATGAAATTTTGAAAGAAAATCTCCCAGACATGCCAAGAGATTCTGAAATTCAGATAGCAGATAGTTTCAGAACCCCAGCATGACTCAACCCGAACAAAGACATCCCCCAGGCACATCATAATTAACTTCACTAAAGTTAATATGAAAGAAAAAATTCTGAAAGCAGTTAGTCGCAAGAAAACCATAACCTACAAAGGAAAGAGTATTAGAATGACTGTAGATCTTCCTGCTGAAATCTTTCAGGCCAGAAGAGGATGGTCAGCAACTTTTAATCTCCTAAAGCAAAACAACTTCCAACCCAGGATCCTATATCCAGCTAAACTGAGTTTCATCTATGATGGAGA
>NW_003852697.1:709685-710999 GCF_000181295.1 Otolemur garnettii
CTCCTTCGTGTTTACATGGATGGAACTGGAAAATGTTCTTGTTAGCAAAGTATCACAAGAATGGAAGAAAAAGTATCCAATGTACACAGCCCTTTTATGAAACTAATTTATAGCTCTCAAACGAAAGCTACAACTTAATTCTAGCCCAAGAATATGGGGAAGGGAAGGGGAGAAGGACGGCTGGGTGGTGGGAGGGTGACTGGAAAGATCACCTATATGGTCTGTGTAACAAGGGTACAAATGAACTTTTCTAGAACTGGAATATACATGTTTTGACACAATGACTAAGCAAATGACATGAAGTCTATGTTAACCAGCTTGATGCAAGTATTTCAAATTGTATATGAAAACACTACACTGTACCCCACGTTTGCATTAATGTATACAGCTATCATTTAATTTTTAAAAAAGTAAAAAAAAAAGTATTATTATTATTTGGTTAAGGATATAAAATTACAGCTAGAGAGGAAGAATAAGTTACAGTGCTCCGTACCACTGTGGGACAACTTCCTTTTTCTTTTGAGACAGAGTCTCCTACTGTCACCCAAGCTGGAGTGCAGTGTCATCATCATAAGTCACTGGTTTTATACTGCTTCTGGCTCTAAAAATTGGGTGATCATTTTGGACTCTCCAGTTGGCTGGATGGATCTTAGTTTGTTTTCCATCCTTTTCTTATCATCGTTTACTCTTCTGATTTCTTTAGCTTCTCATACCCAGTAGGCAGGCACCATCGCCAAGGAAACTACCTGAGGGATGAACTAGACCCAATTTCTCTTCACCTCCCACCAGCACAGTGGGAAGAAATTTGGATCAGGAACAACACAGGAGGCTATTGTCACAACTATTGTTTAGCACAGCGTTTGAGATCCTAGCAAGGAGTATAATACATGAAAAGAGTGTAAAAGGTGTAAGGATAACAAGGGAAGAGAGAAAACTATTATTAATTTAAGATAGTATAATCACCTTCATAGAAGTATAAACCTAAACATTGCAAATAGCAACAGTGCTTAACAGAGTATTATCTTGCTAAAATTAATAGAAACAATAAACTATAAAGATAATGGAAAATAAGACCTCTAAAATAGCAACTCAAACTAAGAATCAGGGCAAAGAACAACACATAAGACCACTGTAGAGAACAAATTTAAAATCTGTTAAAGAGGGGGCGGAGCCAAGATGGCGAACTGCAGCCAGCTTTTTACAGAAGTTCCTGTCCAGAAGGAGGCTGAAAGGACAGAACCTTAGCAAATTAGCTGATGGTTTGGAGCAGAGACAAGAGAGAAGATTGAAGAGTGCACTTCAACCTTCCTGAGG
>NW_003852697.1:744748-747545 GCF_000181295.1 Otolemur garnettii
TCGCAGCTCGCCTCAGGAAGGTTGAAGTGCACTCTTCAATCTTCTCTCTTGTCTCTGCTCCAAACCATCAGCTAATTTGCTAAGGTTCTGTCCTTTCAGCCTCCTTCTGGACGGGAGCTTCTGTAAAAGCTGGCTGCAGTTCGCCATCTTGGCTCCGCCCCCCCGCTATCAAGGTCATTTCTAAAGGAAACTCGTGGGACTGTTAATGGAGATTCTTACAGTTTGTGTGTGTGTGTGTGTGATAGAGAGAGAGAGAGAGAGAGAAAGTGTTTGCTAGTGAGAGATGTCTCCAGGTGTCCCTTGAATCCTGTGGCTGGCCTCTCAGTTGGTTTCTCTAGTCAAACTCACTGCTGCTTGAAACATGCTAAAACCACCCCAAGAGTGGCAGCAATCATTTGCTTTGAGTTAAAGCCACCAGCTTTTGTTAAACTATGACTTATCATGCAGCCATCTACCTCCCCCAGTGGCAGAAAGTTGTTACTGGTAATATATTTATGGAACGTTTCATAAGGACTTAGTTCTGCATGTCCCACGCAAACCTCTGGAAGAGGTCACTGCATCTTGTTGGGTGTCTACCCCTGTTCCCTGCCAGAACAAACTATGTGTCAAGAGTCTGGCACCCCACTATGAATTTTGTATATGAGCCTCATCTCTTAGATTTATTTTTCCCTTCTTTACCCCCATTTCTCCTTTGTCTTCCTTTTTTTTGTAATCGTCTTATCTTTTCACTTCATTTTCTCACGGATGTGTCTCTTACTCTTTCCTAGAAGAAAGCAGGAAAACAGGCATCAAATAAACTTTTTTTCTGACACAGAGTCTCACTATGTCACCCTGGGTAGAATGCCATGGCATCACAGCTCACAGCAACCTCAAACTCTTGGGCTTAAGTGATTCTCTTGCCTCAGCCTCCCAAGTAGGTGGGACTGCAGGTGCCTGCCACAATGCCTGGCTATTTTTTGTTGTTGTTGACATTGTTGTTTTACCTGTAAAATATAACATTTTACAAATATTGTATTTAACCCTAAATGGGAGGGCACCAGCCACATACACTGAGGCTGGCTTGGGCCAGATTTGAAACTCACCAGTCTTGGTGTATGTGGCCAGTGCCCTACCCATTGAGCTACAGGTGCTAGACCAAATAAACTTTCAAAATAAAATGTGGATAATGTTTATTACCTCAAAGCGTTGTTGAGAGCTTCCAGAAGATGGGACGTGTTTAAGTATCTGTGAAAGAGGAGCTGAAATGTCCTAGTAAGTGATCCATTTACAAATATTATATTTTACCTTCTCAGCAAGGCACAGCCTATCCCCTGCCCATCTCAGCCCTCTCAAACTCTTTATCCTACTAGACTTTTTCTTCCTTTCATTTTTTTCCCACAGCACTTATGGCTTTTTCATATACTATACTAGGATTCACAACCTTGGCACTATGGGCATTTGGGGCCAGATGATTCTGTGCTGTGGGTCCATCCTGTGCATTATAGGGTTTTTTTGGTTTGTTTTGGCTTTTTTTCCTTTTATTAAGTCATATACACATAGATCATGAATACATTTATGCATTTGTGGGGTACAATGTGTTGATTTTTTTATATAATTTGAAGTGCTTACATCAAACTAATCAACATGGGTTTTGCCTCATTTACCTAATTATTGTGTTAAGACATTTATGTTCTAGCCTTGACAGATTTGGCTTGTACCCTTACAATATGCTCCATAGGTGTGGTACCTTTATCAAACCTCCTCCCTCCCCTCCCCCCCTCCATTTTCCCCTTCATCCTGAGCTATAGTTGTGATCTATCTTTCATAAGAAAGTGTGAGTAATTATAAATTAGTTTCATAAAAGTACTGAGTACATTGGATATTTTTTCTTCCAATCTAGAGATACTTTACTAAGAAAAATATGTTCCAGCTCCATCCATGTAAACATAAAAGAGGCAAAGTCTCCATCTTTTTTAAGGTTCCATGGTATTCCATGGTGTACATACACCACAATTTATTAATCCATTCATGGGTTGATGGGCACTTGGGCTTCTTCCATGACTTGGCAACTATGAATTGAGCTGCAGTGAACAATCTGATGCAAATATCTTTGTTGCCAATTGATTTTTGGTCTTTTGGGCATACACTTTGAAGAGGAATTGCAGGGTCATATGGTAGGTCTACTTTTAGATCCCTGAGTGTTCTCCAAACTTCTTTTCAAAAGGAACATATTAGTTTGCATTCCCACCAGCAGTGCAGAAGTGTTCCCTTTTCTCCACATCCATGCCAACATCTGTAGTTTTTGGGATTTTGTTATGTGGGCTACTCTTACTGAAGTTAGATGATATCCCAAAGTGGCTTTGATTTACATTTCTCTGATGATTAAAGATGATGAGCATTTTTTCATGTGTCTGTAGATCATGCACCTATCTTCTTAAGAGAAGCTTCTGTTCAAGTCTCTTGCCTACAATGAAATGGGACCACTTGTTCTTTTCTTATTAATAAGTTTGAGTTCTCTGTGGATTCTGGTTATGTAGAGATAAGCACCCCATGCTCAGACATGGCAGTTCACTTCAATGTGCTCCCCCAGGAGATTGATTCTGAGAAAGATTTCTTCAAAGATCGAGCTTCTGCACCTGCCTATAGATATGCAGAAATATGCAGAAGAACTCTTTAGAAGAGATCCTGGAGAATCAGGCCGGGGTTGCAGCTGGAAGCTCGAACACATGTCCTCCAGCATTGGGTTCTGTTCTCTGTCTTCTTCCTTCATTAACATTATAGTCTCTAGTTTCGGTTTGGGCCAGCAAGAACAGACAGT
>NW_003852697.1:747767-751060 GCF_000181295.1 Otolemur garnettii
TTTCCCTGCATCTCCGATCAGAGGCTCCGAGAACACTTTCATGGTTATCAAACCTTTTTCATAAACATAACCTGCAAATATCCTCATCATAGGGTTTTGAGCAATACCCCAGGCCTGTACCCACTAGATGCCAGAAGCACAGACACACACGCTCCCCTCCAAGTTGTGACAACCAAAAATGTCTCCAAGCATTGCTAAATGTCCCTTGGTAGGCATAATTGCCCCTGGCTGAGAACCACCATGCTACACAACTTACTTGGTGTTTTTTGGGTTTGTTTTTGTTTTTGAGACAGAGTCCCTTTATCACCCAAGCCAGATTACAGTAGTACATCATCACAGCTCACTACAACCTCAAACTCCTGGGCTCCAGAGATCCTCCTGCCTCAGCCTCTCAAGTAGCTGGGACTATGGGTGCCCACCACAATGCTCAGCAAATTTTTCTACTTTTTGTAGAGACAGGATCTCCTGCTTGCTCAGGCTGGTCTCAAACTCCTGACTTCAAGCAACCTAGGACTTCCAGAGTGCTAGGACTACAGGTGTCAGCCACCACATCCAGCCTTAAATTATCCTCATTATGTTTAGTACAGAGTCCTACAAGAATGTTTTCTCCTAGAAGAGAGGATTTTGCTCATATTGTTCTCTAATATCACCCAATATCCAGATCAATCAATACCTGGCAAAGGGTGAGCATGCAATATCTGTTAAAATAAATGCATAAATAGTGGTTTTGATGTGCCTGAGATGGTGGTGGGTAGACACACACAACCCCATTTCTTCATCAAAGCATCCCTTTGGGGAAGGCCTTGTCACTGTCCCCCTTTTCAGAGAAGAGAAAACTGAGGCTTCTAAAAACTGCATAGAGCTTGCGCTTGTAATCTCAGCATTTTGGGGTGCCAAGATGTGAGGATCACTTGAGGCCAGGAGTTCAAGACCAGTCTAACCAACATGATGAGACTCCCCCACCTCTACACAAAAATAGAAAAATTAGCTGAATGTGGTAACACCACACACCTGTAGTCCCAGCTACTTGGGAGGCTGAGGAGGGCAGATCACTTGACCCCAGGAGTTCAAGGCTGCAACAAACTAATGATGGTGCTACTGCACTCCAGCCTGGGTGACAGCAGCCTGGCTTAAATAAATAAATAAATAAATATTTTTTAAAAGAAAGAAAATAAATAATACAATGCCTTTCAGTAAAGTTTTATAATTTTTTTCATCTAACATTTACTTCTGGGTGTGTGTGTGCATTTTCTTTTTTTTTTTTTTTTATTGTTGGGGATTCATTGATGGTACAAAGAACCAGGTTACATTCACTGGATTTGTTAGATAAATTTCCTCTTATAATTGTGTCCTGCTCCAAAAGGTGTGTCACACAGCGTCACCCCCAACCCCCATCTCTCCTTCCCTCTCTCTCCTCTCCCTTTCCCCCACCCCCCACCATATGCTAGGTCATCAACTGTTGTTATGGGAGAATTGAGTACATAGGATTCTTGCTTCTCCACTCTTGTGATGCTTTACTAAGAAAATTGCTCCACTTCTATCCAGGCTAATACAAAAAAATGTAAAGCCTCCTTCTGTTTAATGACTGAATAGTATTCCATGTTATACATATACCACAGCTTGTTAATCCATTCCCTAGTTGGGGGGCATTTAGGCTGTTTACACATTTTGGTGATTGTAAATTGAGCTGCAATAAACAGTCTAGGGCAAGTGTCCTTCTGATTACATGCCCAGTAATGGGACTGCAGGATCAAATGGGAGGTCTAGCTTGAATTCTTTGAGGGTTCTCCATATTTGCTTCCAAAAAGGTTGTATTAGTTTGTAGTTCCATCAGCAGTGTAAAAGTGTTCCCGTCTCTTCACATCCATGCCAGCATCTGCAGTTTTGAAATTTTGTGATGTGGGCCATTCTTGCTGAGGTTAGATGATATCTCAGGGTGGTTTGATATGCATTTCTCTAATAATTAGGGATGATGAGCATTTTTTTCTTTTTCTTTTTTTATTAAGTCAAATACACATAGATCACGAATACACTTATGCATATGTGGGGTACAATGTGTTTATTTTCTTTATACAATCTGACATGGCTACATCAAATCAATCAACATAGCTTTCATCTCATTTACTTGATTATTGTGTTAAGACATTTATGTTCTACACTTGACAGATTTGACTTGTACCCTTGCAATATGCTCCATAGGTGTGGTCCCGCCTTTTACCCTCCCTCTATCAAACCTCCCACCTCCCCTCCCTTCCCACTCCATTTCTCTCCTTCATCCTGGGCTATAGTTCTCTGTAGATCCTAGTTTCAAGCTTTGGTCTGATTCAAAATATGCAAATATCCTTTCCCATTGTGTAGATTGTCTATTTGCTTTGGTTGTTGTCTCCTTAGCTGTACAGAAGCTTTCCAGTTTAATTAAATCCCATTTGTTTATTTTTGTTGTTGTTCCAATTGCCACTGAAGTCTTCATAAAGTCTTTCTGCAGGCTGATATCTTCAAGTGTTTTTCCTATGCTTTCTTTGAGGAATTTTACTGTTTCATGCCTTAAATTTAGGTCTTTTATCCATCTTGAATCAATTTTTGTGAGTGGAGAAAGGAACCCCCTTCACCATAGCTGCAAAGAAAATGAAATACCTAGGAATATACCTAACAAAAGAGGTGAAAGACCTCTATAAAGAAAATTATGAAACCTCAAGAAAAGAAATAGCAGAGGATATTAACAAATGGAAGAACATACCATGCTCATGGATGGGAAGAATCAACATTGTTAAAATGTCTATACTCCCCAAAGCAATCTACAGATTCAATGCCATGCCTATTAAAATACCAACATCATACTTTCAAGACTTGGAAAAAATAATTCTGCATTTTGTATGGAACCAGGAAAAAAAACCATATAGCTAAGGCAGTTCTTAGCAATAAAAACAAAGCCAGGGATATGAGCATGCCAGATTTTAGCCTGTACTACAAGACCATAGTGATCAAAACAGCATAGTACCAGCACAAAAATAGAGACATGGACATTTGGAATCAAATAGAAAACCAGGAAACAGACTCTCACTGGATTAAAGATTTAAACTTAAGACATGAAATGATAAAAATACTAGAAGAAAGTGTAGGGAAAACACATGAAGATATCGGCCTGGACGAACATTTTATGAGAAGGACACCCAGGCATTTGAAACAACATCAAAAATACACTATTGGGACCTGATCAAACTAAAGAGCTTCTGCACAGCCAAGAACACAGTAAGTAAGGCAAGCAGACAGCCCTCAGAATGGGAGAAGATTTT
>NW_003852697.1:751777-759207 GCF_000181295.1 Otolemur garnettii
ATTCGAGGGTTCACTTCTGTGGTTCATCTTACAAGGGTACAAGTGAATCTTTCTATGAGTAGAATATGAATGTTTTAACACAATAACTAAGAAAATTACATGAAGGCTATGTTAACCAGTTTGATGGGAGTGTTTCAGATTGTTTGTGAAAACACCACACTGTACCCCAGAAGTGCATTAATGTATGTATATTCAATAAAAAGGAAAAAAAAAAAGAAAACTAGGAAACGAAACTAACATCTTATAGCCACCTAATCTTTGATAAACCAAACAAGAACATACACTGGGGGAAAGAATCCCTATTCAATAAATAGTGCTGAGAGAACTGGATATCCACATGTAAAAGACTGTGTATTCATTTTCTACATATACAGAACAAATTACCACAAACATAGTGGCAGAAAACAACACAACAGTATTCCTTTAAAGTTCTGGAATCCGAAATAGGGCATAGGCAGCTTCCTGGGTTTCTCACCAGGGTGGACAGCAACACCCGGACGGTCTTCTGCTCCAAGTTGATAGAACACAGAATACCCCTCCTGCCTCCTTGCCTTTGCACTGTGGCAGCCTTTGACAGGAGTGCCATCCTTCCTCCTTCTCCTTCTGTGTTGGCCCGTCACCCAACCTTTAAGCCTCGACCCCTCTAGGTACTGCTGCTCGCACGGCCACTGGAAGGAGGATGAACCCCGCCACAGTGCTCCCGGCTGCAGCAGAGGCGGCCACTACCGCAAGATGGGGAGGTGCTGAGCCTCGCTTTTCTGCACCTTAGACTTCCTGAAACAAGCTTTTCTCCTTTTGGCGGTGACGGTGACAGATGGGCATGGAGTGGAGGCAAGGAGGGGTGAGGCAAAGGGGTGTGGGGTGGGTGGGCTCCTTCCGTGTTCTCGGAAAGGAGGCATGGTGGGGGAACACACTTGTAGTCCCAGCTACTCAAGAGGCTGAGGAGGGAGGATGGATGGAACCGGAGGTTCAAATCCAGTCTAAATGGCATAGGGAGACACCTACCCCTTCGTTTAAAAAAAAGAAAAAGAAGAAGAAGAAGGGAAAGAGGAAGAGAGAAAAGAGGAGAAGAGTTGCTACTCTTGCTTTCACTGACTCCCTCTTACCCACTCCCGAAATGACGAGTGATAATATTTACTCTCCCATTGTGAAATGTGATGAACCCATATTTCTGTCTTGTTCCCACTCATGACCCAGGTGGCCACCCCATCCCTCCCGCTAGAAATTCCTCTCTCCCAAAACTTCTGTTTCTCCAGTCTCCCTGGCAGATGGTCCATCGCCTTAGTGGGCTCCTTTTCTTCCTCTTGACATTGAAATGTGCCTATCATTCACAATTCTTTGCTTACTATATCCACTTCTGCTGTGGGGATGGTGAGGAGAGAAGAGAGACAGAGCAGTATTCCCCCCTTTATCCGCGGGGGAGGGGGGGGGAATGTTCCCAGACCTGCAGGAGATGCCCAAAAACCAAGAACAGTGCCAAACCCTATATATACTATATATTTTTCTATGCATACATAATAATGATAAAGTTTAATTTATAAATTGTGCACAGCAAGAGAATAATAACTAATAATAAAATAGAGCAATTATAGCAATATGTCAGCACCACTACACTTGTGCTTTGGGGCCATTAGTTAGTAGAATAAGTGTTGCTTGAACACAAATACTGTGATACCCAGCAAGAGTTGATATGATAACCCAGACTACTGAGTGACTAACAGGTGTGAAGTGCAGACACTGTGGAGCCGCTGGACAAAGAGATGATTCATGTCCCAGGTGGAATGCAGTGAGATGGCACAAGGTTTTATCACACTACTCAGAACAATGCACGATTTAAAACCTTTAATTGTTTAGCTCTGGAATTGTCCATGTAATATTTTCTGACTATGCTTTACCATGAGGAATGGAAACTGGAAAACAAGACTAAGGATAAACCAAACTACTGTACTAGATTAGTTGTTGAGTTTCTCCAGAGCTGAAGCCAGCCTGGGCAGCAGCAGCCAGCAAAGTCAGAGTAAATAGCCAAGGTGGAACTGAGTGAGAAAACAACCAAGTTCCAGTCACCCAAACAGAAAGTGGCTTAGAAGCTAAATGGCCACCAGCTAGAGCAGGGAGATAGCCAGAATGAGTCCATAAAACTATCTGGGCCTGGTGCCTTTCTTGCTATTAGAACTTTGATTCACTTCCTCTCAGTGTTTCCTACTATATCTGGACTATTCACATTTCCTATTTCAGATCATCTGTATCACTGTGTGATTAATTTCTGATTATTAATATATTTGTTTGTTCCTACTCTGGCTCTTCCCCCTGACCTAATAGTTACTTATTCTTGCATAATAAATTGCCACAAATGGAGTGTCTTAAACAACACACATTTATTTCATAGTTTTTGTGGGTTAGGAATCCAGGCATGACTTAGTTAGATCCTTTACCTAGGGTCGCTCACAAGACTGCAGTCAAGGACATGACCAGGACTAAGCTTTCATCTAAAGGTTAGACTGCGAAAGGATTCTTTTTTCTTTTTTTTTTTTTAAGAAAGAGTCTCACTCTGTCACTTTGGGTACAGTGCCATGGTGTCATAGCTCACAGCAACCTCAAACTCTTGGGCTCAAGAGATCCTCTTTCAACAGTCTCCCAAGTAGCTGGGACTACAGGTGCCTGCCACAATGCCCAGCTAGTTTTTCTATTTTTAGTAGAGATGGGGGTCTCACTCTTGTTCAGGCTAGTTTCAAATGCCTGAGCTCAGGTGATCCACCTGGTTCAGCCTCCCAGAGCACTAGGATTATAGGCACAAGCCACCATGCCAGCCAGATTTTTTTAAGACAGGACCTTGCTCTGTTGCCCCAGCTAGAGTGCAAAAGCATCATCACAGCTCACTGCAACCTCAAACTGCTGGATTCCAGTGATGATTCTCCCAACTCAGTCTCCCTAGTTGAGACTACAGGTATGCCCTACCACACCCAGTTAATTTTTTTTTTTTTTTTTTTTTTTTTTTTTTGTAGAGACAAGATCTCTTGCCCAGGCTGAGGATTCACTACTAAGCTCACTCAATGTGCTTATTGGCAAGATCAGTTCCTTTTGTGCTATTGGACAAATGGTCTCAGTACCTAGCTGGCTGTTGCCCAGTGAATGCCTCCAATTCTTTGCCACATGGATTTCTCCAATACAACTTGCTTCATTAAACTTATCAAGGGATGATGCAAATATCAACCTGATGTAAAAATGTTTAAGCCATTCTATCAGTCACTATTATATCATTTTGAACAAGTTACTTAACATCTTCAAGACTCTGTTGCCTCATCTGGAAAGTGGACATATTAATATTTATATTATCTATCTCATAAAGTTGTTCTGAGGAATAATTGAGATACCAGATACACTCTATAGCTGATGCCTAGAAAATACAGTAAATGCTTATTTCAAAAAATAAATAAATAAGTAAATAAAAATGTTCAAGCCATCAAGGGAGAAAGACTGACAGCAAGACAAAAGTCAGAATTATTTGTAATTTAATCACAGAAGTGATAGTTTCTCAATGGTGAGGCATTCTACTGGTGAAAAGCAAGCTAATCACCAGCAGGAAGTTACAGGAGGGGATCATCTTAGAAACTGCTAACACACCCCACCAGAATATAAATTCTATTAGAGCAGGGACACTTTGTTGAATGGTAACATTAACTTCTCCAATGTTTTGAAGAGCCAATGGAATACAGTAGATATTCAATTAATTTTGATAAAATTACATACTCAGTAGAGTAAGCTCTGTGTTCTAAAGGTGGAAGCACTAGAGATAGCTTCAACTCAACAACTTTTTTTCTTTATTTTTCTTACTTATTCATGTGTATATTAGGTTTCCACTTTTGCCTTCACAGAATTAAAAAGGCTAAATTTAATGACAATAACAATATTTAACATAAGGACTGAGAACAAAAACCTCATAAAGAATGAATGAAGATAAATACATTCAGAAAAGAAATCAGACAATTGCTGCAACAAAATATTAAGCAATAATAATAGTAATAATGCAAAGAAAATAACATTCACTTTGTCAGATAGAAGTATGTCTATTATACAATACTTTGATCAGTTAACTTCTTCTTATTATTTTGTTTTTTCCAAAGTCTCAAAAAAATAGACAACTAGTATTTATAAATAAAAGTAAAAGATAATTTCAGAAAAACAGGTCATGCCAAATCTTACAGACAAT
Source organism: Otolemur garnettii (assembly GCF_000181295.1). NCBI lineage: Eukaryota > Metazoa > Chordata > Mammalia > Primates > Galagidae > Otolemur > Otolemur garnettii. Next base: position 755,985 of record NW_003852697.1, read on the forward strand.
ATAAAAAGAAATACTTCAAAATCATTCTACTTAATCTGGATACACCTGATATTAAAATTGAAGAAAATATATTATTATAAAGGAGAAATTACAAACATGTTTCACTTATAAATGAGGATGCAATATGATAAACAATATGTTAACATGTTGAATTAAAAATTAATGTTTAAGTAATGTACTTTGGTCAAAATTAAATCAATTTATATGAGAATTAGTCACTATTTTCTTTCTTTTTTTTTCCTTGCCCACACCCCCTCCCTCCTTCTCTGTCTGGCCTCCCCTTACCCCATGCCTACCGTGTCATTAATTGTCTTCATATCAAAGTTGAATACATAGGATTCTTACTTCTCCATTCTTGTGATGTCTTACTAAGAATAATGTGTTCCACCTCCATCCAGGTTAGTATAAATGCTATAAAATCACCATTATTTTGATGGCTAAATAATATTCCATGGTATACATATACCATAACTTACCAGTCCATTGCTGGGTTGAAGGACATTTGGGCTGTTTCCACATTTTAGCAATTGTAAATTAGGCTGCAATAGGGGGCAGAGCCAAGATGGTGGACTGCAGCCAGCTTTTTACAGAAGCTCTCATCCAGAAGGAGGCTTAAAGGACAGAAGTTCAGCAACTTAGCTGATGGTTTGGAGCACGGCCAAACGAGAAGATTGAAGAGCACACGTCAACCTTCCTGAGGCAAGCTGCAACCCAAAAAATAAAACCAAAAGGTACAAAATCCACCACCAAGCGGACAGGAGTTCCCTCCCCAACAACAAGGGCTCACAGCTACTCCATGCAAACAAGCAAGCAGAGTTCAAACATCCTCCCACTCTATCCCACGGGAGAGACCCCCCAAAAAACTGGACCTCCTACCCCTGCTGGCATGCCACAGCACCCTCCAGCCAGGCATAAAACTGTAAAACTGTATAAAACTGTACATATTCTCCACCTGCAACATTGAATTCTGAGGAGTCCCCACCCACTCACTCCGAGGTCTGGAGGTTTGTTACCTATGGAATCCAGATTCTTGGGCGTCTCCTTAAGAGAATTAGAGGGGGAAAGGGCTGGTGCTGTTCTGTGCTGACTGTGGTACAGGCGTGAGGAGAGGAAGGTCGTCTCGGGGGATGCCAATACAGCAATAGTGGCATCCTGAGCTGCAAACTGACGCCATTCCAGCCCCATCTCTGGGCAAACAGAGGTTTGGAACAGCAGCCACAGGCAAAATGCAGAGAACTTTCATAAGTAAAGCACCAACCCTCAGGGTGTAATCTCCCTCAGACAAAGGCAGTGGGCGGGCAGAGGCTAGAATTGACACCTGTGTGTAAATTGCTATTTGTCTGCTGCCCAGAGCTGAATGCAAGGACTTGCAGAGAAATCTAGATGGACAGAAGCCTAATTTAAAAAACACAAGGCCCCCCTGCTGAACTCAGGTTTCTGGCTGATTTTGCCAGTCGTAAACCCCAGGAGCAGTGGCCTACTGGAGTGAATAGGGCCACAGACCTGGGGGATTAAGAGTGACTGGGTGCAAGGTGGGGAAGGAGGTATTAACCTTCCCAGAATAACCCATTTGCTGGGTGGGTCCCTTTGCCCTCACAGAGCACTGGAGCAAGTTATATCTGAGCTGCAAGCAGACCCCTCTTATCTAGCTCCCAGAGATATTTGAACTCTTCCACCTGAAACGGGTGCTGACTGGGACAACTGATTTGGACCCCTTAAACCTGGCAGACCACCCAAGGACTATTCAAAGAGGCACCCCAGGTGTATGGTTCAGGGAAGGTTTGAACTATATGAAACTGTATATATTTCCCACCTGCAACATTGAACTCTGAGGAGTCCCCACCCACGCAATCTGAGGTTTGGAGATTTGGAGTCCAGATTCTTGGGCATCTCCTTGAGAGAAGTGGAGGGGGAAAGGGTTGGTGCTGTTCTGTGCTGACTGTGGCACAGACGTGAGGAGAACAAACAGAGGTTCTGGACAGCAGCCAAAGGCAAAACTCAGAGAACTTTTGTAAGTAAAGCACCAACCCTCAGGGTGTAATCACCCTCAGACAAAGGCAGTGGGCAGGCAGAGACTAGAATTGACACCTGAGTGTAAATTGCTATTTGTCTGCTGCCCAGAGCTGAATGCAAGGACTTGCAGAAAAACCTAGCTGTACAAAAGCCTAATTTAAAAATGCAAGGCCCCCCTACCGAACTCAGATTTCTAGCTGATCTTGTCAGTTGTAAACCCCAGGAGCAGTGGCCTACTGGAGTGAATAGGGCCACAGACCTGGGGTATTACGAGTGACTGGGTGCAAGGTGGGGAAGGAGATATTAACCTTCCCAGACTAACCCATTTGCCAGGTGGGTCCCTTTGCCCTCATGGAGCAGGGCAGGCCCAAAACTCCTTGCTAGAGTCACACGCCTCACAGACGGCAGAGGTGATCCCTGCCCCAGGCTCTGGCTCTGGGCAGGCCCAGAATTGCTTGCTAGTGCCACGGGCATCTCGTGGGCTATGGCGGAGGAGTCCTCGATTCCAGGTTGACCCAAAACAGCTTGCTAGAGACACGCATACACCACGGGGGCCAGGGGAGGAGTTGCCCGCTCCAGCCACCCAAGCTGGGTGGTCCTAGAACTGCTTGCTAAAGCCATGTGCGCCCTGCAGGTGGTGGTGGAGAGGTCTGGTGGAGGGCGCCCTGCAGGTGGTGGGCAGGCCAAAACTGTTTGCTAGAGCAACATATGTCCCACAGACAGAAGTGCAGGAGTTCTCTGCTCTAGGTTCCCGTGATGGAAGGGCACAGATCAGCTTGTTAGTGCTGTATGCATCCAACAGGTGATGGTCAAGGAGTCCTCTGCTCCCCCCAGCTACTCTGGTGGGGCTGCATTAGGACTAATCTGGTTGCTTGCGTACCCTGCACTACCAATGCCATTCCCCCACCCCCTGGCTGCTCCAGGGTGCTGAACTAGGACTGATCTAGCTACTACAGTTCCCCTGTTCCTCAAGGTTGCCCCGGAGGAGCCGAACTAGGACTGATCAGATTTTGAAACACTGAGACAAGAGGTTGCATCCCTCAAGGATCTGAAAGACATGGTGGAATCCCTCCGTAACAGAGTGCAACAGGCAGAAGAAAGGATCTCCGATACTGAAGACAAAGCTTTTGAAGAAGCCCAGGAGTGCAAAGATCAAAAGAAATGGAGAGCAAAAACAGATCTCACTCTCAGAGAACTCTCAGACAATTTG
>NW_003852697.1:759331-760273 GCF_000181295.1 Otolemur garnettii
AACTTTCCAGACATGCCAAGAGATTCTGAAATTCAGATAGCAGATAGTTTCAGAACCCCAGCATGACTCAACCCGAACAAGACATCCCCCAGACACATCATTATTAACTTCACCAAAGTTAAGGTGAAAGAGAAAATTCTGATAGCAGTTAGACGTACGAAAACCATAACCTACAAGGGGAAGAGTATTAGGATGACTGCAGATCTCTCAGCTGAAACCTTTCAGGCGAGAAGAGGATGGTCATCGTCTTTTAATCTCCTTAAACAAAATAACTTTCAACCCAGGATCCTGTATCCAGTGAAACTGAGTTTCATCTATGATGGAGAAATTAAATACTTTAATGACATTAACACATTGAAGAAATTTGCTATAACTAAAACAGCTCTCCAGGAAATTCTCAAACCTATCCTCCATAATGACCAGTGCAATCCTCCACCACAAAAGTAAACCCACCCAGAAACTTTTGATCAAATTCCAACTTTCACAATGGCAAAAGGATTAAAAATGTCCACTGGACTTTTGAAGAACTTGATGCTCAAGATTTTACCAGGCTTATCAATAATTTCTATCAATGTGAATGGCTGAAATTGTCCTCTAAAGAGGCACAGATTTGCTGATTGGATACAGAAACTCAGACCAGACATCTGTTGTATATAAGAATCTCACCTTACCTTAAAAGACAAATATAGACTCAGGCTGAAGGGATGGTCATCTATATTCCAGGCTAATGAAAAGCAGAAAAAAGCAGGTGTTGCAATATTATTCGCAGATACCATAGGTTTCAAACCAAAAAAAGTCACCAAAGATAAAGATGGACACTTTATACTTGTTAAGGGCAATACTCAATATGATGAGATCTTAATTATCAATATCTATGCACCCAACCAGAATGCACCTCAATTTATAAAATAGACTCTAACTGGCATGAGCAACTTGATCTCT
>NW_003852698.1:0-1255 GCF_000181295.1 Otolemur garnettii
ATTAAATCCAAATGCTGAATGGTTAAGTTTAAATCTAAAATTTCTTTGCTAAGCTTCTTTTTGGAGGATCTATCCAACACTGCCAAAGGAGTATTGAAATCTCAGACTATGATGCAGCTGGAAGAAATCAAGTTGCTCATGCCTATTACAGTATCTCTTATAAATTGAGGTGCATTCTGTTTGGGTGCATAGATATTGATAATTGAGATCTCATCATATTGAGTATTACCCTTAACAAATAAAAAGTGACCATCCTTATCCTTGCTTACTTTTGTTGGTTTAAAGCCCATTGTATCTGCAAATAGAATTGCAACACCTGCTTTTTTCTGCTTTCCATTTGCCTACAATATCGATGACAATCCCTTCACCCTGAATCTATATTTATCTTTTAAGGTAAGATGAGATTCTTGTGTACAAGAGATGTCTGATCTGAGTTTCTGTACCAAATCAGCCAATCTGTGCCTCTTTAGAGAACAATTTAAGCCATTCACATTGATTGATAATATTGATAAGCCTGGTAAAATTTTGGGTATCAAGCTGCTTGAAAGTCCAGTGGACATTTTTAATCCTTTCACCACTGTGGAAGTTGGAATTTGATCAAAAGTTTCTGAGTGAGTTTACTTTTGTGGTGGAGGATTGCACTGATCATTATGGAGAATAGGTCTGAGAATTTCCTGGAGAGCTGGTTTAGTTATGGCAAACTTCTTCAACAGGTGAATGTCATTAAAATATTTAATTTCTCCATCATAAGTGAAACTCAGGCTCGGTGCCTGTGGCTCAAGTGGCTAAGGTCCCAGCCACATACACCTAAGGTGGCAGGTTCGAATCCAGCCCCAGTCGCCAAACAACAATGACAGCTGCAACCAAAAAATAGCCAGGCGTTGTGGCGGGTGCCTGTGGTCCCAGCTACTTGGGAGACAGAGGCAGGAGACTCGCTTGAGCCCAGGAGCTAGAGATTGCTGTGAGTGATGCCACAGCACTCTACCCAGGGGGACAGCTTGAGACTCAGTCTCAAATAAAAAAATAAAAATAAAAAATAAGTGAAACTCAGTTTAGCTAAATACAGTATCCTGGGTTGAAAACTATTTTCTTTTCAGAGATTAAAAGTCAATAACCATCCTCTTCTAGCCTGAAAGGTATCAGCAGAGAGATCTGTTGTCATTCTAATATTCTTCCCCTTGTAGGTTATGGTTTTCTTATGTCTAGCTGCTTTCAAAATTTTCTCTTTCATATTAACTTTAGTGAAGTTAATTAT
>NW_003852698.1:2420-12233 GCF_000181295.1 Otolemur garnettii
CAGAACACCTGCAGGTCTAGCAGGTCTCCAATTACAAGACCAGGACTGGGTGCTTGGTCCCGCAGGGGTGGGGGACACTGCTCTTGGGCCCCCCTCACTGTCTCTGTAGGCAAAGGGGGAAAGGTGGACTGGATATTCAAAATGGCAGTGAAAATGCTTGTTTGACTTTTCTGCCAGGCACATGTTCAGAATCAGCAGGGTCTCTCTAGGGGAGTAGACCCCCCCTTCCTGTAGCTCTCACACATGGGGTGAGATAATAGGTCCTCAGTTCACCGCTTGCCTGTAGAAAATTTACAGGAGCACATGAATAGAAAACAAAGAGAAAAACACAACTTTCTTGAGGGAGGGGATGGACACTTTTCCTTTGGAATGTATTATGTGCCTATAGATTGCTTTCTTGGAGTCTCAACTTACCTCAGCAGAGGTGTCCTGCAAATATCACTCTTCTCTCTCAGCTGGACTCCCAATCTTCAACTTTATTGGGTATTTTCCAAACATTATCCTTCCCTCTAGACAGGAGCTTCTGTCAGAGGCTGGTGCCTGTTGGCCATTTTGCCCCTTCCCCTCTAGGATGGTTATTAAGAACAACTGATTCCTTGATCTTGGGGAATAGTTTATTGAGAGACATGTAAATGACTCTCTCAGGACAGCCCTCAGTTTGAAAGGGAAAGGGGGATTTGTTTTCTCCTGCCTCCTTTCGGCAAAATGTTCTCCCCACAGGGTGCTAGTTTCCCTGTGCTTCTTCCCTGGGCATGTCTGTACCGGAGGACCTTCCCTAGGGTCAGTGGGAAGGCCCTGGGACAGTTATGGGGTGCCTGAAGCAAGTTGGCTTCCACAGTGTTGGCTGAGCTGGAACAAGAGGCCATAAGCTGCAAGATCTGAAGTGGAATCTACGAGGTGACTTCATGTTCCTTTTTTGTGGGGAGAGCTGAAGAAGTGGTTGCAATTATATTTTGCTTTGACCTAGTATATTCTTTGACAGAGAATACTAACTGCAGTTGTGAAATCCCTCATGTTTTCTCTGGGCAGGATAGCCAGTCCTGCTAGAGTGTCTCTATAGATGCTGTTCCAGTGCTTGCTCTCTGGGGACTTTCATTGTCACAGAGCAAACTGTTCACAGTCAACACTTTTCTGAGTACACATGACCGTTTTCACTTAGAATTTTTTATTTTTTCCAGGCTTAATTTCGTGATTTCTTATTCCCTTATTTTATTTGGAGAATGCATGAAAAGTTAGATATGGCTCAGCACCCATAGGTCAGTAGTTAGGGTGCTAGCTACATTACACTGGGGCTGGCAGTTTAGAACCCTGGCCTGGGCCTGCTAAACAACAATGACAACTATAACCAAAAAAAAAAAAAAAAAAAAAAAAGCTGAGGTTGAGGCTAAGGCAAGAGAAGTGCTTAAGCCCAAGAGTTTGAAGTTGCTGTGAGCAATGATGCCACTGCACTCTACTGAGGGTGACATAGTGAGACTCTGTCTCCAAAAAAAAAAGTAGTTAGATATGACCTTTGATCTCTGAGTCATTCTCCAAGAGTCAACATAGATTTGTAACAGCAACCCTTTCCAAGCTCAAATTTCACTGGCTTTTGCTTATACTTGCTTTGAAAAGTTTCCATTTCCCCCCCCCCTTCTAATCTCTGTGCCCAAGGATGGCATAAGCTTTCTCCTTGTGGTTATCATTACTATCACAGAGAAAAAAAATTCCAGATGTCTCTCAGCAGAGTTCCCCTCATTTCCTCTTGGGTAGAACAATATCTCCTTTTCATTCCTAGCTGCAAGAGAGGCTGGAAAGGCAGTATCTGGCATTCCATATCTAATACCAGAGACAGAAAGGCAACCAATAACCACTTCTCCTGTTTTTCCTAATTCCTATTAGTCCTGTCTCCCTGAGATATTACCCTTGACAATTTGACTAAAACTGGAGAGAGTGTATCTTCTCAACCATACATTTACACACCAGTTATAGGATAGACCAGTTATAGGACAGGTAATTTCTATGGTTCGTCTCATTCATTATGTGTTGATCCTTAGTAGGATCACTCTAAGGAGTGAACTTACTGTTAAATTCAGGGGTGGGGGTGGTGTTTCTCCCCTAAACATTGATTAAGATGACTTACAGAATTTTAAAACTGCTTGAAATTTTAATTTTTATTGAGTTTTGAATTTGAACCCCTACAAATGCTTTACATAGTTGTCACTTGTTTGATCCCTAAAGCATTTGAGCTTGCCACTCCTGGGAAGTAATCAGTTGCAAATTCACTAGAAAAATCACATGTAGTGGGGCACAGAGTAAAGCACTAAACATTTCTGAATTTAATCTCTTAAATATGTTCTGTGTCATACATATGCAGATCACCTGGAGTCTTCTGAATGTACTTTAAACACATCTCCACAACACAGGCATCAGCATGAGCCTTCTGCCCCCTCTATATTTCTAGAATATTGAAGTAAGACAGGCCCACTACAGTTCTCACTTTTTGCTGCTACATCTATGGTCCCCTTTTTAAATTTATTTCCTTGAATCTGTTCTGGCTTTAGAAAAAGGATAAGTGACCTTGAAGGAAGTTTGTCTAAAATAAAAGTCAGTGTCTGGGGTGGTGCCTGTGGCTCAAAGGAGTAGGGCACCAGTCCCAGATGCTGGAGGTAGTGGGTTCAAACCCAACCCTGGCCAAAAACTGCAAAAAAAAAAATTAAAATTAAAAAAAAGAAGTCAATGTCTGACTTTACACTTCCCATTGGTGTAGGGACAGTCTGCTAAGTGAGAGAGACATTTGCATTTGAGTTTACCTCCATCCAAGACAGGCTTGTCCTTGGTAAGGCCCAGGGGGTAGGGAAACGTTTGAGAACTTTGAATCAGTATCCTATATTTCTAGTTTTATCTTATTTGATGGAAGCTGGAGAAATCTTGTCACACATTCAGTGGAAGAGCCAGGAAGAGATGCAAGTCTTTGGTGTTTGCTCCAACAGGGTTTGCTTGCCTGTTCCACCCACACCAAGTGGGAAGGTAAGACTTTCTCTCATTTACAGCCATATTCACTGCACCCTAAATGTGCATACTGCGTGCTCAATAATGATTGAATGATCAAATATATTCTTTTCTAGTTTCCTATCTTTTTGGTGTATTCTTATTCATTATATTCTTATAAACTGGGTACTGTTGTGAGGGAAGGGAGGAGTAATCAACTTGTAAGGAGCAAATGACTATGAATATTTATGAAAATTAAAGACTTTGCAAACGAACTTCTTTTGGCATGTCAGTAAGTTATTAGCGTGTCAACAGAGAATGCAAGGAACATGGGAACAAACCCAAGCAGATCTGGAGAATCACAGGATGGAGCAAAAGAGTCAGGAAAAGGAGAACCCCAGGGGCAGAGCCTGCTTCTCCCGCTTGATTCAAAAGGGGAGTTGTAGAACAATCTAGTAAGAACATCCTTGTTTGCTGGGGCTGTGGTGGCATGGGAGGGCTCTCCCTTCTCTTTACCTTTGCATATGGAAGAACTTCAGCTGCTTAATGCTCTCGGTCTCTTCACTCTCTTGGGAAGGAGAAACTCCTGAGCTGCTCTATATGCCTCTTATGTTCTCTTAAAGTCTGGCCACTTATTCTGCTTTCTGCCTTGATTTAAAGGGCCAGAGATGGTGGGCCAGCCTCACCCATATAAGTCAGAAGCAAAGCTGCACAGGCATGGTGTGGCCATGCCTCAAAGCCATGTTCTACTCTCCATGCTTTTTTTTTTTTTTTGCAGTGTTGGCCAGGGCTGGGTTTGAATGCACCACCTCAGGCATATGGGGCCAGTGCCCTACTCCTTTGAGCCACAGGCACCGCCCCACTCTCCATGCTTTTATCAGTAACCAAACTCCATTCTAATCTCCATCTGTCCGATCTCTGTGCCCATACCTCAGTTGGTTACAAACTTATGAACCAACTTAAAATTTCTTAAAATCTCTTAAAACCTCTCAGTACTATGTTTTGGCTATTCTCATTGTTGTTTGAGAAGCTGCAATGTCTTGCTTTAAGGCAGAATTAGAGTAATTATTACCATTCATTGAGAATACACATGTCAGCTCGGCACCTGTGGCTCAAGTTGCTAAGGCGCCAGCCATGTATACCCAAGGTGGCAGGTTCGAATCCAGCCCGGGCCTGCCAGACAACAATGATGGCCTGCAAAAAATAGCCAGGGGTTGTGGCGGGCACCTGTGGTCCCAGCTACTTGGGAGGCTGAGTCAGGAGACTTGCTTGAGCCCAGGAGTTGGACGTTGCTATGAGCTGTGATGCCTCAGCACTCTACCCAGGACAGCTTGAGGCTCTGTCTCCAGAAAAAAAAAAAGAGAGAGAGAGAATACACATCTCAAGAAACTGAACTAGGGTGGGGAACCTACAGCCTCAAGGCCAAGTGTGGCCATCTAGGTCCTTCAGTGCAGCCTCTGGTTGAATCCTAAAAGGAATGCATTCATTATTTTCAGAGACATCATAGTTTGGGCTATATGTGCTATAATTCCCTTAGAGGCTGAGAGAAATCATGACAGCAGCTGAGAAAAGGAGAGGTATGTAGAGAGGAAAGTTGGGCCTTAAAGAACAAGTCAAATAATACAACAGAATGAGACAGGGAAGCCTCCTCAGGGGCCCAATGGGGACCTGATCACAGGCCAGCCACAGGGCCTTGGTAAGGTAGAGCTGAGGTGTGTGAATGGGGCTTGTTGAGGAAAAGCAGAAAATAAATCTGAAGAGATGGAGACAGGCCAGGCCAGGAGAGACAAGACCAGAGTGAAGCCCAGATCTCCACTGCCTTCTTGAGAAGAGAACACTTTGAGATGCACATCCCTAATCATTTATCTATCTAGCCCATACCTTATCAAGTAATTAATTAATGTTTGTAAAATCTAAACGTCACCTAAAATAATTGTTATGAAGATGTTGCTGGCTTAGCCCCAGACATGGTAACAGCATGGCCATATCCCTCTGCTCCCAGCCTCACATCACTCTGCTTTTTCCCTGAATGTTTCCGATATCACATAGAAATAGTTGTGAAATAATTCCAGTGAATACACATTCACAAAAGTTCTTGAAATCTTGGCTTTTGTATAAAGTGTGTGTGTGGGAGTTAAAATAGTTTTTTAAAAAATAGATTCAAGGTAACTTCTATTTGTGTTTATTTTGCATCTTCTTTTGACTGCAGTATCCCAAGTTAAGTTAGATTTTTGTTTCTCCCTTGATTTTAGTTAAGTTAGATTTTAAGTTAGATTTTTGTTTTCTTGTGAAAGAGGATACCTGGAAAAAGTGAGGTCTAAGAGAATAGAGTTCTTTTCAAGGAGACCCCAAGGATACACCTGTAAAGTCCTCCCCATGGTGACTCAGCTCTTAGGAGTTTTTAGAAATTTAACTTTCCTGGGACCTTAACTTTCCTGGGACTTGCTACTGCTTCTATAAAATCCCCCAATTCTTAAAAGCCCAAGCCTGCTTCTCCTGCTTGATTCAAACTAACCAATGAGAAAGGTACTGTGGGCCAGAATTTTTGACTGAAGATAAAAGGGAGAAGACTGAGCCAGCCGGGGAGTGCAGACATTTTGAGCTCTGATCTGCCATTGCTCCTCCAGCTGGAATAAAGCCCTTCCTCTTTTAACAATGGTGTTTGGGTGTCCTTTTTCTCCATTGGGCCTCATCTTCCTGCAACGTTTCTACACCTGGTTAGACACTACTACTGTCAGTACCAACCCCAGATAAACAAAGTAACACTAACACTAATGTTGACCCAGTGCTATGTGCCCTGCATTTTACCTTTGTCATCACATGTCTTTCTCACAGCAATAGGTACTGTTACTATGTTTGTTTGCTGGATGAGGACCCTGAAGCACAGAGGTAAGAACTCACCCCCAGGCACACAGTTGGCAGTGGCCAAGTTAGAATTCCAACAGGCACTCTGCCTCTAGAACCTGTCTCTCAGCCCACTTGCCACACTGCCTAGGTAATGGATGTCAGGATTTGTACTTTATAGACAGAAATATTGAGTTGTGAAATAATGAAAAGAATTACCTCAGTACACAAATGAATCAGTGGCAAAATCAGAACAGTCCAAAATCCTGGGTCTTTCTTGGCCTAGTTTGCTGTCAACCAATCTATTATTTTGTTTGTAAGGCTTTCAAGGTTATGGGACTTGAAGAAGAAGAAACAGAAGTCCACTTTGAAAGCAAAGTGGATAAAATTCTATTGTCTAGATGCTCAGGATTTCTAAGAAAAATAGAAATCAGTCAGCCCCAACTTTGCAGCACACCATAGAGTAGATCATCACAGAGTCTGAAGTCTGGGGACATGGGTGAGCCCTTCCTCCTACAGAAGGGTGTCAAGCAGCAGGAGCATGGAGGCCACAGGCCTCCCAGGTTCTTCAGTGCCTATGTTTACTACATATAAAGATATTTAAAAAGCATTACTTTTAATCGTTTGAAGCTTTGTGGGCTATGTTTAAATCCCAAGGAGACCCTTTATCCTGCCTCATCCTTCCCCCTTAACTAGAGAAGAAAATAGAGTTTGGGAATCTAAATCAAATTCTCCATGTGGAAGTTGCCTTAGCGAACTATTTTCCCTGGTTCTCTAACACATGCTAAAGTACAGACAGTCCCCAGGTTATGAACAAGATACGTTCCTGAGAACGTCTTTAGGTCGCACTTGTATGTAACTTGGCTCCCTGCTGAACAATGCACAGATAGTAATAATAATAGTAATAGCAACACTGTAAAGGTTCTATAGAGTAATAATAATAATACTCCTGCACCATAATAGTAAGTTTAAAGATATAGGTAAAACACAAACTATTATGCTCTTTTAATTCAAACAAAGAAATTCACACTAAAAGTTTAAATAGGAGACAAGAGAATTTTTGAGAAGAATACTAAAAGTTAACACTCACTTAATGCTTCATCAACGCTAGGCTAATAGGGATGTTATGCTTCTTTTGATCTTCTAACCCAATCAATGGTAACCTTCCATTTTAATAATTAATCCGCTGCTCTGCTTAGTGATAATTGACACTGTGTTTGGAGCATTGCCTTTCTTGTGTTTAATTATCTTCTATAACTGTTGGAAACAAAGTTGCCAAACCCTTATTTCCCTCTCTGTGCGGTGTTATTTTGTATTGTATTTTTCCCTTGGCATTTTAAACTCAGATGTCAGCTCCAGACCATATAAAATCATGCAGCTTTCCTGCCACTGTGTGCTCAGAGGTGATGCCAGTGAGGTCTGTGCAATAGTGAGAGCTCTCAGGAGGAAAATGATCATATGTAGGTTAGATTTCAGTTCATGGGCAATCTAGCTAAACTTCCCTATACTGAGTATATATTAATGGTTTTTGTTTTCACTGTGAGTTTGGCACTGCAAAAGGGCAATCCTAATTTAAGCTAATGTCCTTTTTAACAAGGAACAGCTATATGGAAATTCATTAAGTGGAATAGCATGTCTTTAGGAGAACTGTCATTCTCTAAGATGTTGGCTAATGGGGAGTCTTTCCTTTCAAAAACTAAGATGTCTCTTTCACAAATATTCATGAAACTGTAACTCAGCTTCTGTCAGATAAGTTTCACGATAAAGAGAGAAGTATCTGCAGAAACAAATCATCAAAACTAAGAAAAAAATATAAGCATGAATTTGCTCATAAATATTTCACATCTCCTGACCTTCCCATAATTTAGTTTTTATTTATGTTTTTAATTCTAATACAGAGAGCATCAGGCACACAGGAAGTAAAAAAGAATACTGAAGTGATGATATCATCTGTGTTGACCCAAGTGTATTATCATGTATATAGTTAACAATAGCATGAGTTGAATTAATAAAGCAAACATGCTTAAGGAACATGCCAGCACAGTCAGCACAGCTCATTCCTGAAGGAAAAGATCACCTCTAATTTTAAGAGCTCCCAGAGCTCATGGTCTCACATATGCAATGCTTGGCTGCCTCGTGCATTGATCAGCCCTTACAAAATCCTGGGAGAAAGCAGATGAGGAGGCACATCGGCTCCATGTGGCAATGGAGCAGACCAAGCATGTAGGAAGTGAGCAGCTCACCTCAGGTCAGCAGGCCCAGGGGAGGAGCAGAGTTTGGAACCCACAAGCTTCTGCTCTCTGTGCAGCCACCACTGTGAAGCTCACCCGCCAGATTGCCACCCGGGAGGAGAAGTAAAAAGGCCCCTCAGTAAGGAAAACAAACAAACAAACATCTTGACTTCAGGGTTTATTTTTGAAGTGCCTTTCTCAGTAGGTAGATAAGTGATGAGCAAGTTGAGAAGAAGTTTTATCTTAAAGAAAAATAAGGGATTAAAGGGGCAAGTGCAATGGGTTTTTTCCAGATTAAAAGGATCTGAAACATTTATGTTCAATGAGCTTGGAATAAAGTTCAAATTCAGTTCATAAGCTTATCTCTAAATTTCATTTTTTTAAGTACCTCAAAAATAAATTCCCTCTCAACTTGATCAAAAGCCTCTCCTGCTTCAAGAGACAGAGCAACAATCAACTCCCTTGTTCATTTAGCCAAGCCAGTGTTCTTAATCAGCATAAGAAAATCAGGAGCTAAAGGGTGGTTCTTTAATAAAAAGTGGTTTGATGAGACTCCAAGCCAGTGGCAGCATTCTCAGCCCAGAAAAATATAAGCAGATTCCTCAAACACACACTCAGGGCTGAAGACAGGGTGGCCTCAGTGGCCAGATTTCTTTACGCCTCAAATCCTCTCAGTGTACTTAGCTCCACCACCTCTCCAACCTCTCCCTCTCAGCATTCCACACTTCCCACTCTTGTTTGGATCAGGATTTCAATGCCTTTTCTTCTCCTAAAAATATTCATTCATTCTCTTCTCTTCCCTCTCTCAACAGTTTGCTCCTAAAACCTTTAGACAGAGCAAGGTAGCATTTGTGCCTAAGGGGAGGACATGGGGGTCAGAGCTGGGGAGAGGACTGTCAGCACCAGAGGGCTGCCTAGTGCAGGGTGACAGAGCCTGAGTGGAGTGAGAGGGTGTCCCCATGGCAGGGTGACCCATGGAAAGGATTAGAGCCCAGGCAGAGTGGGAGGACAGTTGGCCGCCCCTAGGAAAGTGGGTGCAAGTGGGATAGGAGATTGGTTATATGTAACCAATTAAGGAAATTAAGCAAATAAGTAACTTGTTAAGGACAACAAGAGCCAGATTTCTCACTGTTGGGGAAGGGAGTTAACACATATAGAAACAGGGAAAATTAGAACAAACCCTGTAGTTTGAGAATGGAATTGGAGGTATCTAAGTGAGATTATGGTTTTTAGTACATTTACACAGATATAGAAATAAATGTGTGTATACATATTTGCAGATGGTGAAATAATGGACCCCAAAGATATCCACATCCTAATATGCAAAGCCTGTGAAATGTTACTTTATGTGACAAAAGGGACTTTGCAGGTATGATTAAGTTAATGACTTTATAGTGGGTGGGCCCAATATAATTACAAGAGTCCTTAAAAGAGGGAGGCAGGAGGGACAAAATCAGAGAAGGAACTTCAACAAAAGAGGAGAGGAGAGAAAGGGAAAGGGAAAGAGGGAAAGAGGAACAGAGGCAGAGAGGGAGAAAGGGAGAAAGAGGGAAGGAGGGAGAGGAGAAAGGGAGAAAGTGGGCCGGAAGGAGGGAAAGAGGGAGGGGAGGAGGAAGAGGTCAGTGTCCAAATGCTGTGGTGCTGGCTCTGAACACGGAGGAAGGGCCACAGCTAAAGAAGACTCTGAACAGGGAGGAAGGGCCACAGCTAAGAAAGACTCTGAACATAGAGGAGAAAGACTCTGAACGTGGAGGAAGGTCCACAGCTAAGG
>NW_003852698.1:12404-13443 GCF_000181295.1 Otolemur garnettii
GTGGAGGAAGGTCCACAGCTAAGGAAAACTCTGAACACAGAGAAAGGGCCACAGCTAAGGAAGACTCTGAACACGGAGGAAGGGCCACAGCTAAGAAAGACTCTGAACATAGAGGAGAAAGACTCTGAACGTGGAGGAAGGTCCACAGCTAAGGAAGACTCTGAACATAGAGGAGAAAGACTCTGAACGTGGAGGAAGGGCCACAGCTAAGGAAAACTCTGAACACAGAGAAAGGGCCACAGCTAAGGAAGACTCTGAACAGGGAGGAAGGGCCACAGCTAAAGAAGACTCTGAACAGGGAGGAAGGGCCACAGCTAAGAAAGACTCTGAACATGGAGGAAGGGCCACAGCTAAGAAAGACTCTGAACATAAAGGAGAAAGACTCTGAACGTGGAGGAAGGTCCACAGCTAAGGAAAACTCTGAACACGGAGGAAGGGCCACAGCTAAGGAAGACTCTGAACAGGGAGGAAGGGCCACAGCTAAGGAAGACTCTGAACACAGAGGAGAAAGACTCTGAACATGGAGGAAGGGCCACAGCTAAGGAAGACTCTGAAGATGAAGCAAGGGCCACAACTAAGGAAGATAAGCTGCTTCTCAGAGCTGGAAAAGGGAAGAAAAGGGATGCTTTTTATTATTATTATTAAATGTTAGCTGTGTACATTAATGCAATCATGGGGTACAGTATGGTGTTTTCATATACAATTTGAAATATATTCATCAAACTGGTTAACGTAGACTTTATGTCATTTTCTTAGTTATTGTGTTAAGACGTCTATGTTCTACTTTTAGAAAGATTCACTTGTACCCTTGGAAGATAAACCATAGAGGTGATCCCTCCAATCACCATCCCTCCGCCCATCCACCCACTCCCTTCCTTTCCCCCTCCACCCTCTGCATTTTCTTAGGCTGTAATTAGGTTATAGCTTTCATATGAAAGCTATAAATTAGTTTCATAATAGGGCTGTGTACATTGGATACTTTTTCTTCCATTCTTGTGATACTTTGCTCAGAAGAACATTTTCCAGCTCCATGCATGTA
>NW_003852698.1:16282-27761 GCF_000181295.1 Otolemur garnettii
GTTCCATGGACTGATGAGAAAAATGTGTATTCAGTTTTGTTAGGATGAAATGTTCTGTAGATGTCTGCTAAATCCAGAAGTTGAATAGTTAAATTTAAATCTAAAATTTCTGTGCTAAGCTTCTTTTTGGAGGATCTATCCAACACTGCCAAAGGAGTATTGAAATGTCCAACTATGATGGAGCTGGGAGAGATCAAGTTGCTCATACCTGTTAGAGTATCTCTTATAAATTGAGGTACATTCTTTTGGGTGCATAGATATTGATAATTGAGATCGCATCATATTGAGTATTACCCTTAACAAATAAAAAGTGATCATCTTTATCCTTGCTTACTTTTGTTGGTTTAAAGCCCATTGTAGCTGCAAATAGAATTGCAACACCTGCTTTCTTCTGCTTTCCATTTGCCTGCAATATCAATGACCATCCCTTCACCCTGAATCTATATTTATCTTTTAAGGTAAGATGAGATTCTTGTGTACAAGAGATGTCCGATCTGAGTTTCTGTACCAAATCAGCCAATCTGTGCCTCTTTAGAGAACAATTTAAGCCATTCACATTGATTGATAATATTGATAAGCCTGGTAGAATTTTGGGCATTGAGTTGCTCGCAAGTCCAGTAGACATTTGTAATCCTTTCACTACTGTAAAAATTGGAATTTGATCAAAAGTTTCTGAGTGAGTTTACTTTTGTGGTGGTGGATTGCACTGGTCATTATGGCAGATTGGTTTGAGAATTTCCTGGAGAGCTGGTTTAGTTATGGCAAATTTCTTCAACATTTGAATGTCGTTAAAGTATTTAATTTCTCCATCATAGATGAAACTCAATTTAGCTGGAAACAGGATCCTGGGTTGAAAATTATTTTGTTTTAGGAGATTAAAAGTCAATGACCATCCTCTTCTAGCCTGAAAGGTTTCAGCAGAAAGATCAGCAGTAATTCTAATACTCTTCCCCTTGTAGGTTATGGTTTTCGTATGTCTAACTACTTTCAGAATTTTCTCTTTCATATTAACTTTAGTGAAGTTATTTATGATGTGCCTGGGGGATATCTTGTTCAAGTTGAGTTGTGTTGGGGTTCTGAAACTATCTGCTATCTGAATTTCAGAATCTCTTGGCATGTCCGGAAAGTTCTCTTTCATAATTTCATGATGAAGAGCCTCTGTGTTTTGTGAAGCAACTTTGTCACCTTCAGGGATTCCTATAAGGCGAATATTAGTTTTCTTCAAATTATCCCAGAGTTCTCTGAGAGAATGATCCGGTTTTGCTCTCCATTTCTTTTCGTCTTTGAGTTCTTCAGCTTGTTCAAAAGCTTGGTCTTCAATGTCAGAGATCCTTTCTTCTGCCTGTTCCATTCTGTTACCAAGGGATTCTACCATATTTTTCAGATCTTTGAGGGCTGCAAACTCTTACCTCAATGTTTCAAAATCTTTGGTCATTTTATCTTTGAAATCATTGAATTCTTCAGATATCTCTGAATAATTTCTTGAGATATCTTTTGAATAATTTCTTGAAATTCTAATTCCCTCCTTTCCTCCAATCTGTTAATCTTATTTGCTATCCAGATTCTGAACTCTGTTTCTGTCATCTCAGCCATCTGTTTGTGGTTGGGATCTTCAATTGCTTCTGCCTATCCTTCCTTGGGGACTTGATCTACTCTGGTTATTCTGGTTAGTAGAGTTTTTCTGCTGATTCCGCCCCATGGTGAATTTGCACCATTTGGAGACCATCCCAAAACCATTCAGCCTGTGGCTGCCACTGGAGAAGATGCCAGCTTCCTCTGGTTGCCAGGAGAGATAGTGCCTGTCTATCCAGAAAAGCCTCAGGGGTGTGAGCCTTATTGTTCTAGCTGCTGTGGCTACTGCTCACCTCCAGGTACCGCCACTTTTGTGTGGTTCCCTCTCAACTGACTTTCCTCTCATAGTTCTAAGGCTGCTGGGCCTGGGGGTGCCAGGAATGCATGGGTTGATCTGTCCTGGGGCACCTGGCTCAGGTGCCAGGGGTGGCGGCCAAGCAGCAGCAGCCATATGGGTCGAACAGTGCTCAGCATCTTGGGTGCCTGAGGGCAGCGGCTAAGTGGTGGCAGCGGTGTGGGGGACATGCAGGTCAAACAGTCCTTGGGGGCCCCACTCAGGTGCCCAGGAGGCCCTGGCCAAGTGGCAGCAGCCGTGGCATGATGCACGGGTGAAAAAGTCCTCAGGGCACCCTGCTCAAGTGTCCTGAGGTGGCTGCCAAGCAGAGGCAGCCGTGCAGGTTGAACAGTCCTCGGTGTGCCCTGCTCAGGTGCCCCAGGGCTGCAGCCGAGTGGTGGCAGCTGCATGAGTGACGCACAGGTCAAACAGTCCTTGGGGTGCCCCACTCAGGTGCCTGGGAGTGGCAGCCAAGCAGCAGCAGCCATGTGGGGGACGCATGGGTCAAACAGTTCTCGGCATGCCCCGCTCTGGTGTGGAGGCGGGGGTGGGGGGAATGTGTGGTGGCAGCTGCAGGTGGAACAGTCCTTGGCACTCTGGTGCCAGGGCAGCAGCCAAGGGGCGGCAGTTGTACAGGGAACACGTGTGTCAAACAGTCCTGAGTGTGCCCCACTCGGGTGCCCCAGGGGCAGCAGCCAAGTGGCAGTAGCCCACGGGAGACACACAGGTGGAACAGTCCTTAGCACCCTCTCTAGGGTGCCCAGGGGTGGCAGCCAAGTGAAAGCCATGTGAGGAACATGCAGCTCGAGCAGTTCTCCAGATGCAGGGCTGGGACAGGGCGCTTGTTTCCACAGTGGTGGGAGGACACTGTTCTTGGGCTTCCTCTCACTGTCTCTGCAGGCAAGAGGGGGAAGGGTGGTCTTGGAATTCAGAATGGCAGCAAAACATTTGATTTTTCTGCCTGGCTAAAGGGTGTTTGGAGTCTCAACAGGATCCCTCTAGGGGAGTAGACCCCTCTTTCTGTAGCTCTCACATGTAGGCTGAAACAATAAGTCCTCAATTCACCGCTCACCTGTAGGAAACTCACAGGAGCAGACAAAGAGAAAAAACACGACTTTCTTGGGGGAGGGGACAGACACCCTTCCTTCGGGATGTACTATGTACGTGTATATTGCTTTCTGGGAGTCACAACTTGCCTCAGCAGAGTTGTCCTGCAGATATCACTCTTCTCTCTTGGCTGGGCTCCTAGTCTTCAACTTTGTTGGGTATTTCCTGGACTTTATCCTGCCCTCTGGACAGGAGCTTCTGTTGGAGACTGGTACCTGTTGGCCATCTTGCTCCTCCCTCCACCTGGAAAGGGATTCATTTCAGCATCTCCAGAAGGAATATAGCCTGCTGACCTTGATTTTAAAACTTTTGACGTTCCGAACTATAAGATGATGAATCTGTGTTGTTTTAAGCCATTAAGTTTGTGGTAATCTGTTAAAACAGCAGCAAGAAACAAGCACACCTACCGTGAGTTGGTTGGTTGTGCCCAGTGAGAGGAGCTGGGAGTAGCAGAGCCCAGTACAGAGCACACCTGACTCATAAATATTTTTCTCCTTTAAAAGTAACCAAGGCTCTTTGGAGAAATGCTTGATTCTGGGATGGGGCGGGGAAAGTTCAAGATAAGTCTTTTGTGTCCGAAAGCAAGGAAATTCTCAAAGAATGGTGAAAATTTGTCTAAAGGACTCAGAAGCTTGAAGGAATTACAACCCGAACATCAAAGTCAATAGTAACAGATTATAAACCACTGAACAAAATAGAAACCTGAGTCCATAATGATATAAATTAATAAATTAAAAAAGGTTTGATCAACAATGGGACAGTCACATGGTTTCAAAATACCTCTCTGCAAAGTACTAATTAATTAGAAAAGAGAGAAAAGTAGCATTATAGCAAAGTAAACTGGTGGACACCTGGACCTAATGGTCAGAGTGAATGTTATCAATAATGGAGCAAAACCCAACAGCACATCATCAGACAGGGGTCCGGAGGACAGCACAGCCTCCTTCTGGACATTCCTACCAAAGACACACAGCCAGAATCCAGTCACAGGAGACCTCTGACCAAGCACACTTGAGCATTCTATAAAACAGCTGGTCTACATTCTTCAAAAACTGTAAGGTCATTAAGTGAAGTAATGACTGAGCAACCCCTAGACTGGAAAAGACTAGAAAGACATGACAACCAGTGGCCACATGTGATTCTGACTAAGTCTTTCTGCTCTAAAGGAATTTGGTGAAACTTGAATGGGAACTAAGTGTTAGACTGTAGTAATGTATCAGTGCTAATTTCCTGATTTTGAAGGTTATATTATAGTTATATAGAATAACAAAGTATTAGGGAATTATGGGATATTAGGTTGAGCTGGCAAATTATTCTCATGGTTCTGGAGAAAAAAAATCCAACTGTACTATTCTATAAATTCGAGAGTATTTAAAAGACTTATAAATGTCACAAATCCTTTTCTCCTGCTATAAATCTTTTCCTTTTAACCATTGTCTCAGTTCCCCAGGTAGAAAGGGACAACTCATTTTCCCACAGATCAGAGCATCTTCAGGCCAAGCAACTTAATCAGACAAGGACCTCAGCCCAAGACATGCAGCCTGGCAGGAGCTGTCACAGCACTGATTGAATCTCATATGGTATGAGATGGTGAGAAGAGGTGGGATAAAATGATTTTGAAAAGCATTCATTTGCTTCTCATTTTTTATTTCCTAACATCTGATTAAAATACTAAAATTCACTGTGGAGTGTCAAAAAAAAATTGAGTGTCATCTGTTAGCATTTTTGTTTTATAGTCAATTTAATCTCTCCAGGGTATTCTGTTAGGAAAAAAAAAGCTGACCAACTTTTTTAAGAGACTCAGCCTGAAGAGACCAGGTGCTTAGACAGTCACTGTTTTGATCACAGCTCTTCTTTCCTTTAATTTTCCTCAGCAGATTAATCCCATTCCACTGTGTATTTGTGTGGATTTACAGAAGCCTTAGTGACATTTCAGGCTTCAAAGAAATACAGTTTAAAGTGGAAATTAGACTTCTCCACATACAAGAGGTACAAAAACTTATACCACCCATTAAAATCTATAATTGCTTTGTCAATAAAGAGCTATAAAAGATAATCTGGGGGCAAGCAAGAAGTATAAATATAGACTCAGTGTTAGAAATTAGGAAATTATTGTTTATTGTATGTGATACTGGTGTTTGGTTATGTAGGAGAATGTCTTTAATTTTTGGACATGTGTGCTGAAGTATTTCAGAAATCATATATGCATACATGTACATATATATGAATAAAATATAGCAAAGTGAAAAATGGTGATGATTGCTGAATCTAGATGGTAGGAATATCAGGGCTCACTGTACTGATTTTGTGGGATAGCTTAGCTTCTGTATACTCATTCTCCTTACCATCTCACAAGCCTGCCTTAAAGAAGACTTTTTTGAGACTCATAGGCAGCATCCAATACTTCATACATTTTGGGATGATTTTGCAACTATACCTGGGGGTGGGGACTCAAAACCATTATGCTCCTACTTTTAAGACTAACATTTAAGTATCTTATGGTGGTAATCCTTTTGTAATCAATGTATCTATCATAAATTATCTCATCTCTGGGAGAAAGTGGGAAGTTAGATGGGATTGTTCCCCATCTCTCTCCCACCAGTTAAAAAAAACCTTCTCATTTCCAAGACCCCAACCCCTTTCACAAGGCTTTGCCTGCAATGTCCAGACAGACAGACAGACAGACAATCACATAAAAAGGTCCCATTTGCCATTCAAAGCCCAGCTCAGTTAATTTCTTGATTTTCTGTGTTCCCACCATGTTTTGTTCATGTCACTGTAACAGCTATTATCCCTTTGGTAGTGTATATGTTTGTTCTTCTGTCTTCCCCTAACCCCAGGGCTCTTTAAAAGGAAGACCATGGACATGTATCTGGTACAGTGACTGACATGCAGCAAGCACTCAATAAAATGAATGGATGAAAAGTGAAAGAATGAATGAATACATGCCTTTGAGCTGGGGTCTAAGCAAGGTCTAATGACTTGTAAAACCATACCTAATGCCTCCTGCAGATCTTAACACTAGGACTTCAGATCTTGACACTTAATGCCAGACACATTAAAAGCAGCCACTGCACATGAGATTAAACCAAAAAACATTTGAGGCATTTAAAGCTTGGGCTTTATTCATAACAAATTTTACTGTTTTTCATAGCCTGAAAAATAGAACTCTAATAGCTATGTGGAACATCCACCAAATACTACTAAGAGATAAAGTCACAAAAGATTCACAGGGGACACTCCAGAGAGCTGGGGTTGATGACCAGGCAAAAGCACTATTGTCAGAAAAATCCATCCCAAAAGAGAATTATTTAAATCAAAGGTCAGTTGACAGTTATGCCAGACTCTATTCTAAGAGCTTAAGGTGTTTTTACCACTTAGATTTCATTGCAGTCTTATTACATGGGGTCTATCACCACCCCAATGTTACATACATGAAGGCTGAGGGACGGGGCAATAAGCTCACCCCCCTGAGAGTCAGTCTGGATGGAGCTGATCTTGTTCCGTAGCCTGTACTCTCCATCACACAGGACACAGGGACACCTAGCCACACACAATACTCTTCACTAGCTGCACGTTGTGAGCCATCTAGTCACCCTACTGAAGGTCTGAAGAGTGGGGTGAATAGCCCTGATTTGTACAGATTGCTCCCAGCAGAATGGGACTAGCACTGAGGTCCTGGTTGCCAGCCCAGTGCCCCATGACAAGCACATTTCCACTCAACCTCTTATAGTGTGGCGCTCACTAAGTCACATGGTGCTTATCATGTGACATCTCCAGGATGGTCTGGGGTAGTTAGTGAAATTAGTCAGTGTTTCTTAGCAAATGAATCCTGGAATGTCTGTTCTGTCCAAATAATTATGCTAGGTTCATGCTAAGTTAACACAGCAGTAATAACCACCATGAATAAGATGAAAGTTTAAAAAAATAGAAAAGATTTTTAAGTCTGCTTCACCAAGAGCAAGGTTCCATTTTTTTTGCAACTTGAAACAAAATGGGAGTCTCTGCTGGAAATTTGTCTTATTAAATATCACTTTTCTAGAAAATGAACCACTGGACACTCTTGCCCAAGCAGAACAGATTCCAGAGGTGCAGGGATTGAATTAAAGGCATGTGATTAAACATTTTTCAGTTGATTTAGAAAGACAACCAAAAGGTAGAGAATGGATTAACTGAAATATTTTCCTTTTAAAACTCTTGGTCTTTTCTTGATCTATCTTTCTTTTTAAATTATTTTATTTTTATTTATTTATTTATTTATTTTGAGACAGAGTGTCACGACCAAATAAATGATCACACGAGGCACAGATTGACAGTACATGCTGCAAGAGGTGAGGCTAACCATAGGTGCAGGTTAGCTTTGAGCACTTCTCACGAAGTCCTTTCATTGAGAAGATAGATAATGGGCGGAAAGATTACTAAGCAAGGACATGCAGGGGCTGTGTGCTCAGGGAAATGATCTCATAGGTATCAAGAGAGTATGTACTCAAGGAAATGATCTTCAAGGGTGGTAAGGTAAATAATCTCAAAAATACTACATGCAATTTTTCTCACTAATCCTTCAAGGAACTGCGAAAAAATGCTTAATATTTAACAGTAGCCTTACTACTACAGGCCTGAACTTTGCTCCTCCAAGATTACTGATTTACTTGGTGGCTTGCCTTCCAAGTCACAAGAGATTTCCAGGCTTGCCAGGAGAATATCTTGTTCTCAGTAATTCCTCAGATGAGTTATGATATTGGTGACTATTGTAGTAAGTATGATGTTTAATCTTCTATGCAAAGTCTAAAGTTGTTGCCTTGGCAGAGTGCTGTGGCATCATAGCTCACAGCAACCTCAAACTCATGAGCTTAAGTGATTCTCTTGTCTCAGTATCCCAAGTAGCTGGGACTACAGGTGCTCACCACAATGCCCAACTATTTATTTTATTTTATTTTTTTATTAAGTCATTTGTACATAGATCATAAATACATCTATGCCATTATGGGATTCAATGTGTTGATTATTTGTAAAAATGAGAGTGCTTACATCCTACAAATCAACATAACCTTCACCTCTTTTACCCAATTACAGGATTAAGACCTTTGTGTTCTACACCTGATAGATCCAACTTGTACTTGCAATATGCTCCATAGGTGTGGTCCCCCTACTAACCCTCCCTCTATCAACCCACTCTCCCTCTTCTCCCTCCATTTCCCTCCTCCATCCTATGCTATAGTTGTGTTTTATTTATCATATGCTTATATGAGTGATTATAAATTGGTTTCACAGTAGTACTGAGTACATTGGATTTATTTTTTCCATTCCTGAGATACTTTACTAAGAAGAATATTTTCCAGCTCCATCCATGTAAACATAAAAGAGGTAAAGTCTTCATTTTTTTAATGCTGCATAGTATCCCATGGTGTACATATACCACAATTTATTAATCCATTCATGGGTCGACGGGCACTTGGGCTTCTTCCATGACTTGGCTATTATGGTTTTTTTTTTTTTTTTTTTTTTGTAGAGACAGAGTCTCATTTTTTTGCCCTCAGTAGAGTGCAGTGGAATCGCTCCAGCAACCTCCACTCCTGGGCTTAGGCGATTCTTCTGCCTCAGCCTCCCAAGTAGCTGGGACTACAGGCGCCTGCCACAACGCCCGGCTATTTTTTGTTGCAGTTTGGCCGGGGCTGGGTTTGAACCTGCCACCCTCGGTATATGGGGCCGGGGCCCTACTCACTGAGCCACAGGCACCTCCCAACTTGGCTATTATGAATTGAGCTACAATGAGCAATCTGGTGCAAATATCTTTATTGCCAAATGATTTTTGGTCCTTTGGATATACACCTAGGAGAGGAATTGCAGGATCAAACAGCAGGTCTATATTTAGATCCCTGAGTGTTCTCTAAACTTCCTTCCAAAAGGAACCTACTAGCTTGCATTCCCACCAGCAGTGCAGAAGTGTTCCCTTTTCTCCACATCCATGCCAACATCTTTAGTTTTGGGATTTTGTGATGTGGGCTAATCTTACTGGATGCCCAAATATTTTTTTGTTGTAGTTGTCATTGTTGTTTAGCAGGCCTGAGCCGGGTTCAAACCCGCCAGCCCCAGTGTGTGTCGCTGGCTCCCTAACCACTGAGCGCAGGCTCTGAGCCATTTTGACCTATCTTTCACATAAAGATGTAAAACTCTTTATTTTCAAATTCATTTATCATTTAACTTGTCACCAAATATTTTTATTATTTAGTTTTTATTTCATAATCCTAAACTTAACTCTGCAATCCAGTTACATGGAGAGGAATAAGGAAAATATGGAACCCAAAGAACTGCAGTGAGAACACAAAGATTATAGGAAATGGTGAGTAAGTGGGGTGAAAGGGTACTGTCCTGATCCATGGAAGGAGTGGTCTAGTGGTCACAGGACACTGAGCAAATGGGGTGAAAGGGTGCTGTCCTAATCCATGGAAGAAGTAGTCTAGTGGTCACAGGACACTGAGCAAATGGGGTGTATGGGTGCTCTCCTGATTTACAGAAGGAGTGGTCTAGTGGTCACAGGACACTGAGCAAATGCGGTGTAGGGGTACTGTCCTGATCCACAGAAGGAGTGATCTGGTGGTCACAGGACAGATATGGTGAGCAAATGGGGTGGAGGGGTGCTCTCCTGATATATGGAAGGAGTGGTCTAGTGGTTAAGTAAAACACCAAATCAAATTTATTGCAGTTGTCCATGGTCAGCAATCGTGACCTTGGTGTTCTTGCCATCTGGTACTCATAGCACTCCATGGCTTCCACAATGCTCATGCCCTCTTCCACCCTGCCAAAGTCCCCATGCTTGCCATTTAACCTCTCAGCCTCAGCAGTGCAGATGAAAAACTGGGAACCACTTATGTTGGGTACATTTGCCATGGACAAGATGCCAGGACCTGTGTGCTTCAGGATGAAGTTTTCATCATCAGATTTCTCAGACTTGGCACTTCACAGTGCCATTATGGCGTGTGAAGCACAACCCTGGTATATAAACCCTGGAATAATTCTGAGAAAGCAGGAAACCTTATAACTAAATCCTTTCTGTCCAGTACTCAGAGCATGAAAGTTTTCTGCTGTCTTTAGACCGTTTTGTCTGCAAACGGCTCAAAGGAAATGCGGCCCAAGTGCTTGCCAACTGAGGTGATGTAGAACTTGCTGGGATCGACCAGGTAACTGTGGGAAGTGGCAGCATCTGCAAAACCACCACCAACATTTTCCAGATTTAACATTAAATTTGAAATTAAATATAACATAAGCATAAACTCCAGATTTATCAGAAATCAAATACAGAGTCACTCACTAGTAATTTGCAGTTTTATTCTCTGCCCTTCACCCTTTCAGCCATAGTCAGACAAGGTGCTAACATGTTCCAGAAATTAGTTTAACAAAAAAACAGTGATGTGTGCTGTCAACTGCTGTGGGAAATGAGAACTCTCTTTTCCCATCTCTTAGAAGAGTGGAGGTACCAGGATACTGCTCTTCCAAACATCTTTAAAAAGCCTAGATTTTCTTTTCGGGTTTCATGGGCTATTTAAATTGAGACATGTCAAATGTGAATTCTTTCAGGCCAAACAAATGTACCTAACAAAATCCAGATTCCTCACTCCTCCTTCATCACCTTCTCAGTTTTGGCCTGGGTGAGTCTCCCAGGGTTCCATCTCAGCATGATGTCCCAGATCAGAGAACCAGCCCACACTAGTGCCACAGCACACAGAACAGCCACCCACTGTGTGAGGACCCACTGTGTGCTCGGGTGAACCGTAATCTGGTTCAGTATAAGCAGATCATCTTCTTAGAAAAAGGATTGGCCTACAAAGACAACCATCTTTTTCCCTGTCAAGGTAATTCCATCTTTACAGGTTTGGAGAGAAAGGAAAGGAGTTGGTATACATTTACTTTTCCATTCTGGGAAGTAAGTGACCCTCTGATATACTGTATAGGCTATTTTCTGGGTGCTCTTCCATTGTCTTGTCTTTAATTTTTATGTGTGGCAATGGTGACTCTTTCATGAAGGACCATCAGAAAGAACTTCCTTGCTGAGGTGAAGCCCTGTTCTAGCCTCTGCTCACTTATTCCCTCCCACGCCCACCTTGCCTCTGCCCAAGCTTGTCCTGGGCTCAAGGCTGCTCAGGCCACTTCTTCCAAACCCAAAGGAACCCGCCCCTGAAGACTTCTCAGAAGGGTCCTAAGTCATGAGGACCAAGGCCATCCAGGATTCCAAATCAGTCTGCATGAAACACCTGAAATGAGAACATTCTAGACCAAGACCAGGATAATACTGTGTAACTACAGACAGGAATATGGCTTCTCATTTTTAGAGAGAAAATAAAAACAAGATTTCAGGTTCTTTCCACTGAATGTCTAAGGAAACCTCACATTGTGGCTCAGCACCTGTGGCTCAAGTGGCTAAGGCACCAGCCACATACACCTAAGGTGGTGGGTTCAAATCCAGCCTGG
>NW_003852698.1:27781-32901 GCF_000181295.1 Otolemur garnettii
CCTGTGGTCCCAGCTACTTGAGAGACAGAGGCAGGAGACTCACTTGAGCCCAAGAGTTGGAGGTTGCTATAAGCTGTGATGTCTTGAGCTTGAGCTGTGACAGCTTGAGTCTCTGTCTCAAAAAAAAAAAAAAGAAACAATTTCAGGGTGTCACCTGTGGCTCAGTGGGCAGGGCATTGTGGCGGGCATCTGTGGTCCCAGGTACTTGGGAAGCGGAGGCAGGAGACTCGCTTGAGCCCAGGAGTTGGAGGTTACTGGGAGCTATAATGCCACGGCACTCTACCCAGGGCACAGCTTGAGGCTCTATCTCCAAAAAAAAAAAGAAAGAGAACTCACATTGTTAGATCTCTTTTTCTCCCAAATAATAAGGAAGCAAATAAAACAGACTAGAAGACCTCTGTGTTTCAGAAGCTTCTCTCCATGCTGAATGTTTTAAGCATTATGAACTGGAACTTTAGAGTTTACACAGGGCTGAAGTAGCCAGTAGATATTTTGATCACCAAAGAAGCTGGAAAGATTTTTGAAACTCTGAAGGGGCCTCCACATGCAGAGCATTTCCTTGGCTGTCATGAGGAATTTAAAATGCAAGCTAAGATATTCTTACTTTTGGAGTTATCATCTGGTTGAGAAGACACTAGAGAGAGGATACATCAAGAAAATCGACAGGCAAGAAAAGCATTCGATGTGAAAGAGGCTTCTACAAACTTGTCTCAGGAGAGGCGGAAAGTGTCCTAGGGTCTTCCGACTCATTAATGACCATCTGAGGATGCATATGATTAATAAGACATTCTCTTGGCCTGACAGAGCTTCTAGTCTAGTGAGAAAGACCAGTATGTGAGTCAGTTACCATAAATAAGAGCTATAAGGAATGGAAGTGAGATGCTATGAAATCTGAGAGAAGAGGATAACTGTCTCTACTCAGGAAATCAAGGAAGGTTCCACATCTATGGCGACACATGATCTGGGTTGGCAAATGTAATGGCTTAAAAATATGTTTACCAACTTTTGGATACTCCTCCTTTCAAGAGGTGGAATTACCTCCCAACCCTTTAAGTGTGGACTGGACTTAGAGACTCATCTCCCAGTGACTTAACAGAATGTGGTAGAAGTGATGGTAGGAATGTGTCACTTCCAAAAGCAGGCTGTGCACAGCACCCTGGCTCCTCCCACTCTCTTCCTGGGGTCACTTCACTGAGGAATTCAGCAGCTATGTTGTAAGGACATGAGCAGCTCTATGAAAAAGACCACATGGCAAAAAATGAGTCCTCCTGCCAATGCCACTGAGGACCTGAGGCCCCTACCAACAGCCATGTGAGCAGGACATCCTGGAGGTGGCTTTTCCTGGCCCAGTCAAGTCTTTAATAACTGAGGCCTCAGCCAACATGTTGATCACAACTGTGTAAAAGACCCTGTCCCAGAACCACACAGCTAAGACACTCCAGAATTCCTGAGCCCAGAAAATGTGAGGTAATAAATGCTCATTGTTGGCTAAGTCACTACCTTTTGGGACAACTTTCTATGCAGCTATAGACTCCTAATTACCAGGTGAGTATCAGCTGGCAGGTAAGAAGAGGCCTTCGATCAGAAAAACTGAGGGAGTTTTAGTGAGTGGCTTACTTTGGCTAGAGTGATGACATATAAGCTTTTAGTATATTAGCAATTGCCTTAAGTATTCTTAAAAGTGGAATATTCTTAAACCAACTAATATTGTTGAGTCATACTATGCATGCTATGCACTCCACTTAGGAGAGACCTTGCTGTGACCTAAAAGCTGCTTCTCCGACTCACCTTGTACCACCGGCCCCCTTGCTCACTATACCTCCAGTAAGTCACCTTGGTTTTCTTCTGTTCCATTTCCCCCACTAGGAGTTCTATGCACACAAATTTCTTCTGCTTAGAGTGTTCTTTTAACTGTCTCTCTGGCTAACTCCTCCACACATAAGACTCAACCTAAGTGTTC
Organism: Otolemur garnettii; assembly: GCF_000181295.1. NCBI lineage: Eukaryota > Metazoa > Chordata > Mammalia > Primates > Galagidae > Otolemur > Otolemur garnettii. Next base: position 29,742 of record NW_003852698.1, read on the forward strand.
CTCCAAGGAGATGCCCTCCTGACCTTCGCAGCTGCTGCTCTTTTCCCCAGGCCTTGCTTATTCCCCGGCAGGAGGAGTTGCCCTAAAGTTCATGTTCTTTGTCTGTTTGCACTCTCCCCTCTGCCCCCTCTGGAGAGTATACTCCACTTAGGGGACACTTGAATGGTCTTGTCTGTCCCCCTACAGAGTATAGTGTCAGGGGACACTTAAAGGGTCTTGTCTGTCCTGCCCCCTGAGAGCATACTCCACTCAGGGCACACTTTGTTATAGCATCTCCAACACTGGGCAACTGGCACGTCCTGGGCTCTTGATAAGTATTGACTGTGGCTATCTTCTCTTTCCTGCTGCGTAGTAAACCCTTACATTAGGTATTTCCATTTTAAGTTGATTTATCTGTGTTATCTCCATCTCATAGAGAACCTAATTAAATGAAATTCTACAACAAACTTTGAAAATATAGTCTGTTCACTAGCATTTAACTTCATATTTTATTCTATTTGGTAACTTTCTCTGTTGTCTCTTGAGCTGTAGCTCATTCATTGTGGTCACAGAAGCACTGTCCACTTCTTGGACAGCATCTCCTTTCCCTGCCCACACGCCACTCCCAGAAAAGTTTCTTAAGGGTGGGATATATGAAAATATATTGAAAAGTAGAAAGAATAGTACAGTGACCACTCATCCCCAATAAATAAAAACGTTCTTCTGTGTAACAGTAAGATTATCACACTGTATAAAACTTCAATAATTTCTATTATCATCTAATACAGTGGTTCTCAACCTTCCTAGTGCCACAAACCTTTAATACAGTCCAAAGGGGTCGTGACCCACAGGTTATGAACCACTGATCTAATACTTCCCCTCCCCCATAATATTTTTTAATATCAGGTTTGTTAAAAACAGGAACCAAATGAGGAATACACATTGCAATTTGTTGTATGGATCTCAAGTCTCTTCTAAGTCAGCCCCATTTCCCCCCTCTTTCTTTCTTTATACAACTTTGACTTGTTGAGTCTGGGCCAATTGCCTTATGGAACATTCCAACTTCTAGATTTGTGTAATTGTTTCCTCTCAATATTGAGTAATACATTCCTTAAGCCTCTGTATTACCTGTAAGCTGAAATGTACATGTAAATGCCATAATTAGATATAGATTAAACATTTTGTCAACAAATCTTCACAGACAAAAGGCTGTACTTTAATATGTGTATGCATGTACTTCATGTATGTGTATGTATCTTGTCAAGGGATACATAATTTAACCTAGTTTCTTGCTATTGGTGATGCCAGAATTGGTCACTGAGTTTCTGCAGTGACTCTAGATACCACCACTGTAAAGTTCTATTTTTCCCCTTGTGACTGTCAAGCCATCTGAGGAGTGATCCTTCACCATCAAGCAAATATACAATGGTCCTGCCCCACACCATTTCCAGAAGGAGTCCTAAAGGCTGTACCTGTGCTGCATGAGGGGGTAGGAGGAGGGCTGGGGGGCAGCCTAAGCTCTGTGTTGTGGCTCACTTCTTTGTCCCTTCCACCTGCACCATATTGGCCATGAGGCAACCCACATGTGGTCAGCAAATCATCACCTGTGCTTGACTGGACATGAGATGCACAATGGGGACAGGCATGGGGTTCAAGGAAGTTAAAAGTAACTTGCCCTTTAATAGCACTGAAAGCTTACATGTCAGGAAATTTAAGGGAGTCCAAGACTCAAGATACAATGTTAAGGGATAACACACAGGAGACCAAACTGCACATACACTATGATCAAAGCAAAAATCAATATAATGATGGAAAACCTGAAAGAGAAAACATCTGCCAGTGATATTTGGGATGGGGAAATGAGAATATGAGTTTTTTTAACTTTTTGCAATATTTTGATCTTGCTTTTATAATAAAAATACTAGATGCATAAATAAAGAGTGTAAGTAAAGGGAAGATGTTATGAGAAGAAAAATCATGAATAAAAATGTAAACAGAAGGGGGCAGCACCTGTGATTCAAAGGAGTAGGGCACCGGCCCCATATGCTGGAGGTGGCAGGTTCAAACCCAGCCCCAGCCAAAAAAAAGACTGCCAAAAAAAAAAAAAGGTAAACAGAAGGAATGATAAAATGAAACAAATTTTAATTTTTTTGACTCACTTTACTTTTTTATGTTTAAGTTTTTAAAGGAAATTGGGGACATAGTGACATCCCAGCTGTAAATACTTTGACATACTAATGTGAACATTTTCTCTCAAAGCTAAAATAAAATTAATATTATCTCACTGTACAAAATTAATATTAACCCTTTAATAATGCCTATCAATAATATTCAGTCCATGTTCAAATTTTCTCCCAATTATTCCCAAAATTCCTATGACAGCTGATTTTCCAAATAGGTATCTAAGCCAAATAAACAACTTTTTAAATGATTATGGGAAAAACTTTAAAATAGTATATCACCTTACTTCTCCTTTTAAATCCATATTTTGCTACTAACTTAAAAAAAATGCTTTTTGCTATCATTTCAGTAAGTGAGTTTCATATGCATCTAGTTTAATTATAAACTCCTTTAGTTCTGAAATTTATCATCACTGCTAATCTTTATATCCTTATGGGTTTTGAGCCCCTACTAATGATAAAGAAATCATAAAATCACTAAACTAGAAGATTTACATATGTTCATTTATTAGGTGAGACCCAGGATTAAATCTTGCCCAGTGACTAAGAAACAGAAGCATAATCAGCTCCTCTAGCAATAAGCACCATCTCAGAAGAAAGAACAAACAAATGGCTAGATTCAGATTATAACATCAACTTTGAGAGAAACAGTGTTTTTCTACTTATCAATTAAGAGGATGTGGAGCCAAAGGCTTACAGAATCTCCTATCTCTCTATAATGACACTTTAAGCTCCATGTCCATAATTCAGTGGGTAGGCCACCAGCCACATACACCGAGGTTGGTGGGTTCAAACCCAGCCCAGGCCAAGTGGACAATAATGACAACTGCGCAATAACAAAAAAAATAGCTTGGCCTTGTGGCAGGCACCTGTAGTCTCAGCTACTTGGGAGGCTGAGAAAACAGAATTGCTTAAGACCCAGAGTTTAAGGTTGCTGTGAGCTATGACACCACGGCACCCTACTCAGGGCAACATAGGAGACACTATCTCAAAAAAAAAAA
>NW_003852698.1:32963-34187 GCF_000181295.1 Otolemur garnettii
TTTTTTTTTTTTTTTATTTGAGACAGAGTCTCACTATGTTGCCCTCAGTAGAGTGCTGTGGCATCACACCTCACAGCAACCTCAAACTCCTGGGCTTAAGCAACTCTCTCACCTCAGCCTCCCAAATAGCTGGGACTATAGGCACCTGTCACAATGTCCAGCTATTTTTGTTGCAGTAATCATTGTTATTTAGCTGGCCCAGGCTGGGTTCAAACCCCCCAGCCTCAGAATATGTGGCTGACACCATAACCACTGTGCTATGGGTGCCAAGCCTAGGGTCTATCCATTACTCTATGATAACTCTACTCCCTGGCCAGGTGTGGAAATTAGCAAGTCAAAAGTGACATTTCCAAGACATGAAATCATGTATCTTTCATCTCTCTGCACCCCAAACTATTGGAGCTATTCAAAAATAATAGGGACTTCAGCCAGCTTTTTACAGAGGCTCCTGTCTAAAAGGAGACTTAAAGGACAGAAGTTTAGCAAGGGAGCTGATGGTTTGGAGCGGAGCCAAGAGAGAAGATTGAAGAACGCACTTCAACCTTGCTGAGGTGAGCTGTGACCCCAAAAATACAATCAAAAAGTACAAAATCAACCACCAAGTGGACGGGAGTTCCCTCCCCCACAAGAAAGGCTCACAGTTTACTCCACACAAACAAGCAAGCAGAGTTCAAATATCCTCCCACTCTATCCCATGGGATAGACCCCCTAAAAACTGGACCTTATACCCTTACTGGTGTGCCGTGGCACCCCCCTGCCAGGCATAAAACTGTAAAACTATATAAAACTGTATATATTCCCTACCTGCAACTCTAAACTCTGAGGATTCCACCCCCCAACTCTCACCCCAAAGTCTGGAGGTTTATCACCCATGGAGTCCAGAATCTTGGGCATTTCCTTGAGAGGAGTGGAGGGGGAAATGGCTGGTGCTGTTCTGTGCTGACTCTGTGGCACAGGAGCAAGGAAAAGACCTTGGCTCGGAGGAAGCCATAGAGGAGCTGCAGTGTCCCAAGCTGCAGGTGACGCTCACATCTCTGATGCCATTCCAGATAGGCATGCCCTGTCTCTCTGGGCAACCAGAGGTTCTGGAAAGGAGCCACTGGCAGAACTGGACTTGGAAAGTTGTGAGTAAAGAGACCATTAGTACCTAGCCTTCAGGGGAATATAGCTGAGACAAAGGCAGTGGGTCGGCAGAGGCTAGAATTGACACCTGAGTGTAAACCA
>NW_003852698.1:34275-35836 GCF_000181295.1 Otolemur garnettii
GGGGGGCTGGAACTGAGTGAACTTCCCTAGCCTAAATTCTTCCACTGCCAGACTCAGATCGCCTGGTGACTCTGGTAGTCATAAACTCCAGGAGCAGTTCCTTAATGGAGTGAACTGGGTTATACCCCTGTGGGACTACCAGTGACTGGGTGCAAGGTGGGGAAAAAAGCATCAACCTTCCCAGACTAATTCATTTGTTGGGGGCGTCCTTTTGCCCTCACAGACCACTAAAGCAAGTTATATCTGAGCTGCCAGCAGATCCCTCTTATCTAGGTGCTGGAGACATTTGAACTCTCCTACCTAAGACTGGTACTGACTGGGATGGACACCATGAACCGGGCAGATCACCCAAGGACTATCCAAAGTGACCCCTGGGTGTATGGTTGAGGGAAGGTTTGATTTTCCGTGTACAACTGTTGTTTGGAGGGGGTGGGGTGACTTAATTGCTGAGACTTCAACCAAGAGTACCTGATTCACTAGAGTAGGACAGAGACCAGCTGAAAATAAGACAGAGCCACTTAGCCCCACCACATCAAGCTAGTCCCCACTCTCTCAGGCCATAACACCATACGGGTCCTTGACAAAGCTCAAGAAGAAAAGCCAAATGGGGTAAAATAATCAAGGGATAGAATCAGTGGGAAAGCTCTGATAATATGAATAACCAGAGTAGATCAACCCCCCAAGAAAGGATGTGGCTGGTAATATGAATAACCAGAGTAGGTCAACCCCTTCAAGAAAGGATGTGGCAGAAGAAACTGAAGATCCCCTTTATAAAAAGATGGCTAAGATGTCAGAAATCAAATTCAGAATTTGGATTGCAAATAGGATTAATAGAATAGAGGCAAAGATAGAAATAGAAATTCAAGGAGCATTCCAAAAGTTCACTCAAGAATTCAATGAATTCAAAGACAAAACCAACAAAGATTTTGAAACATTGAGGCAAGAGATTGTAGCCCTCAAAGATCTGAAAAATACAGTAGGAGCTCTAGGTAATAGAATGCAGCAGGAAGATCAAAGGATCTCAGACATAGAAGACAGTTTCTGAACATAGCAAAGCATCCAAAGATGAACAGAAATAGAAAGTAAAAACGAATGATTCTCTCAGAGAGCTCTGAAATATTTCAAAGAAAACTAACATTCACTTTATAGGAATCCCTGAAGGTGACAAAGTTGCTTCACAAAACACAGAGGCTCTTCATCATGAAATTATGAAAGAGAACTTTCCAGATATGCCAAAGATCCTGAAATTAGGAGAGCAGACAGCTTCAGAACCCCAGCACAACACAACCCAAATAAGACATCTCCTAGGCACATCAAAATTAACTTCACTAAAGTTAATATGAAAGAAAATTCCAGAAGCAGCCAGACGTAAGAAAACCATAACCTACAAGGGGAAGAATATTAGAATGATTGCAGATCTCTCTGCTGAAAACTTTCAGGCCAGAAGAGGGTGGTCATCGACATTTAATCTCCTAAAACAAAATAACTTTCAACCCAGGATCCTGTATCCAGCTAAACTGAGTTTCATCTATGATGGAGAAATTAAATACTTTAATGACAT
>NW_003852698.1:37761-41672 GCF_000181295.1 Otolemur garnettii
TTATAGACCAATATCACTAATGAATATTGATGCAAAAATATTCAACAAGATCCTAACCAACAGAATCCAGCAACACATCAAACAAATTATATACCACTACCAAGTGGGTTTTATCCCAGGATCTCAAGGCTGGTACAACATACGTAAATCTATAAACATAATTCATCACATAAGCAAATTAATAAACAAAGACCCTATGATTCTCTCAATTGATGCAGAAAAAGCTTTTGATAATATCCAGCATCCCTTCATGATTAGAACACTTAAGAAAATTGGTATAGAAGGGACATTTCTTAAACTGATAGGGACCATCTACAGCAAACCCACAGTCAATATTGTACTGAATGGAATTAAACTGAAATCATTTCCCCTCAGATCAGGAATGAGGCAAGGTTGCCTATTGTCTCCATTGCTCTTAAACATTGTAATGGAGGTTTTAGTCATTGCAATTAGGGAAGAAAAGGTGATCAAGGGTATCCATATAAGGTCAGAGGAGACTAAACTTTCACTTTTCACAGATGATCTGATTGTATATCTGAAAAACACCAGGGATTCTACCACAAAACTCTTAGAAGTGATCAAGGAATACAGCAGTATCTCAGGTTACAAAATCAAAACTCATAAATCAGTAGCCTTGGATTCTGGGAAGATGGCCAACTGGTAACAACCCTGGTCAGAGGCTCCTGAGCAAAAGAAGAAAAACTGGTTGAAGTCAGAATCTATGAAGCCAAAAACAGGCAGATGAGCCCAGAAGAAGTTCAGCAAGCTGTAAATCCAAGGAAGAGCATTTAAGCACAGAAAATACAGGTACAAAGCGGGCCCCAGAACTGCTTGCTAGAGCCGCACACCTCCTGTGGGGTGCGGGTGGCTTCAGAGGAGTCCCCTTCTCTGGGCAGGCACAGAACTACTTGCTAGAGGCTTGCACACCCCTGAGGGTGGCAGCAACGGAGTCTCCCACTCTGGGAGGGCCCAGAACTGCCTACTAAAGCCACTGCTCCAGGTCTCTGGGAAGGTCCAGAACTGCTTGCTAGAGCTGCACACCTCCCGTGGGCAGCGGGTGGCTACAGAGGAGCCCCCTGCTCCATGCAGGCACAGAACTACTTGCTAGAGCCTTGCGCACCCCCACAGGTGGCACTGGAGGAGTCCCCCACTCTGGGAGGGCCTAGAACTGCCTGCTAGAGCCGCACACCCCACAGGTAGCAGAGGAGATCCTGGCTTCAGGGCTCTGGGCAGGCCCAGAACTGCTTGCTAGAGCCACATGCCTCCTGCAGGTGGTGGGTGGTCACAGAGGAGTCCTCTGCTCTGGGCAGGCACAGAATTACTTGCTAGAGCCTCGCGTGTCCCACGGGCTGCGATGGAGAAGTCCCTAACTTTGGGTGGGCCCAGAGCTGCTTACTAGAGACGCATGCCTCCTGCAGGTGGCAGGTGGCCACAGAGGAATCCCCTGCTCCTGGCAGGCACAGAACTACTAGCTAGAGCCTTGTGCACCCCCATGGGTAACAGCGGAGGAATCCTCCACTCTGGGTGGGCACAGAAATGTGTGCTAGACCTGTATGCCTCCCACGGACAGTGGGTGGCCACAGAGGAGTCCCCTGCTTTGGGCAGGCACAGAACTACTTGCTAGAGCCATGCGTGCCCCACAGATGGTTGCAGAGGAGTCCCCTGCTTGGGGAGGGCCCAGAACTGCTTGCTAGAGTCACACTCCTCATGGGTGGCAGAGGAGATCCCCCCCCCAGGCTCCTGCTCTGGGCAGGCCCAGAACTGCTTTCTGGTGCCGTGGGCCACAGGCAGTGGCTGAGGAGTCCTCCATTCCAGGCAGACCCAAAATAGCTTGCTAGAGACACACACACTCCACAGGGGCCATCACTCTAGGCACTCATGCTGGGTGGGCTGAAAACTGCTAGGTAGAGCCACACGTGTCCCACAGGTCAAAGTGGAGGAGTTCCCCGCTCCAGGCTCCCATCTGGGAGGGCACAGATTGGCTTGCTAGTGCTGCAGGCATCCAGTGGACGATGGTGAAGGAGTCCTCTGCTACCCCCAGCTACTCTGGCGGGGCTGAAATAGGACTGATCTGGTCGCTCACAGGCCTTGTGCTACCACTGCCATTCCCCCACCCCCTGGCTATTCCAGGGCACTGAAGTAGGACTTATCTAACTGCTACAGTTCCCCTGTTCCATCGGTTGCCCTGGCGGAGCCGAACTAGAACTGATCCGGCTGCTGCCAGTCTCCTACCCCCCGGTTACCCTGGCAGGCTGAACAAGGCCTTACCCGGCTACACACACTCCTGTGCAGCTGCTGCCATTCCACCACGCCCAGTTGCCCCAGCACCCAAGAACTGGGAGAAGACAACAGACATGCTCTGCCTGTCTCTCTGGGCAACCAGAAGAAGCCACCAACTGAATGATTCTGATAAAGCCTCCAAACAAGGTAAATTCAGTATGGGGCGGAATCAGCGAAAAAACTCTGGCAACTTGAATAACCAGAGTAGATCAACTCCCCCAAGGAAAAATAGGGCAGATGCAATTGAAGACCCTATCCATAAAAATATGGCTGGATGTCAGAAATCAAGTTCAGAATTTGGATAGCAAATGAGATTAACAAAATGAAAGAAAGAAGGGAATTAGAATTTCAAGAAATGATTCAGAAGATATCTCAAGAAATTATTCAAAAGATGTCTCAAGAATTCAATGATTTCAAAGATAAAATGACCAAAGAACTTGAATTCCTGAGACAAGACATTGCAGCCCTCAAGGATCTGAAAGATACAGTGGAATACCTCTGTAACAGAGTGGAACAGGCAGAAGAATCTCTGACATTGAAGACAAAACTTTTGAAGAAACCCAGGAGTGCAAAGATCAAAAGAAATGGAGAGCAAAAATGGATCTTACTCTCAGAGAACTCTCGGATAATTCGAAGAAAACTAATATTGGCCTTATAGGAATCCCTAAAGGCGATAAAGTTGCTTCACAAAACACTGAGGCTCTTCTTCATGAAATTATGAAAGAGAACTTTCCAAGTATGACAAGAGATTTTGAAATTCAGGTAGCAGATAGTTTCAGAACCCCAGCATGACTCAACCCAAACAAGACATCCCCCAGGGACATCATAATTAACTTCACTAAAGTTAATATGAAAGAGAAAATTCTGAAAGCAGTCAGACATTAAGAAAAGCATAACCTACAAGGGGAAGAGTATTAGGATGATCGCAGATCTCTCGGCTGAAACCTTTGAGGCTAGAAGAGGATGGTCATCAAATTTTAATCTCCTAGAACAAAATAACTTTCAACCCAGGATCCTGTATCCAGCTAAACTGAGTTTCATCTACGATGGAGAAGTTAAATACTTTAACGACATTCACATGTTGAAGAAATTTGCCATAAATAAACAAGCTCTCCAGGAAATTTTCAGACTTATCCTCCACAATGACCAGGGCAATCCTCCACCATAAAAGTTAACTCACTCAGAAACTTTTGATCACATTCTCTCTTCCCCTGTAGAGAAAGAATTAAAAATGACTACGGGACTTTCGAGCAACTCGATGCCCAAAATTTTACCAGGCTTACCAATAATTTAAATCAATGTTAATGGCTTAAATTGTCCTCTAAAGAGGCACAGATTGGCTGATTGGATACAGAAACTTAGACCAGACATCTTATGTATACAAGAATCTCATCTTACCTTAAAAGATAAATATAGACTCAGGGTGAAGGGATGGTCATCTATATTTCAAGGTAATGGAAAGCAGAAAAAAGCAGGTGTTGCAATTTTATTTGCAGATACAATAGGGTTCAAACCAACAAAAGTAACTAAAGATAAAGATCGCCACTTTATATTTGTTAAGGGCAATACTCAGTATGATGAGATCTCAATTATCAATATCTATGCACCCAACCAGAATGCACCTCAATTTA
>NW_003852698.1:44109-46928 GCF_000181295.1 Otolemur garnettii
CACTGGATTAAAGATTTAAACTTAAGACATGAAACTATAAAAATACTAGAAGAAAGTGTAGGGAAAACACTTGAAGAAATCGGCCTGGGCAAAAATTTGATGAGGAAGATCCCCCGCGTATTTGAAGCAACATCAAAAATACACTATTGGGACCTGATTAAACTAAAAAGCTTCTGCCCAGCCGAGAACACAGTAATTAAAGCAAGTAGACAGATCTCAGAGTCGGAGAAGATATTTGCAGGTTATGTCTCTGACAAAGGTTTAATAACCGGAATCCATATAGAACTCAAACATATTAGTAAGAAAAGAACAAGTGATCCCATCTCAGGGTGGGCAAGGGATTTGAAAAGAAATTTTTCTAAAGAAGGTAGGTGCATGGCCTACTAATATATGAAAACATGCTCACCATCCTTAATCATCAGAGAAATGCAAATCAAAACTACTTTGAGATATCACCTAACTCCAGTAAGATTAGCCCGTATCACAAAATCCCCAAACCAGAGATGTTGGCGTGGATGTGTTGAAAAGGGAAACTTCTATATTGCTGGTGGGAATGCAAACAGATACGTTCCTTTTGGAAAGACGTCTGGAGAACTCTTAGAGAACTAAAAATAGACCTGCCAATTGATCCTACAATTCCTTTATTAGGTATATATCCAGAAGACCAAAAATCACATTACAACAAAGATATTTGTATTAGAGTGTTTATTGCAGCCCAATTCATAATTGCTAGGTCATGGAAGAAACCCAAGTGCCCATTGACCCATGAATGGATAAATAAATTGTGGTATATGTACACTATGGAATATTATGCAGTCCTAAAGAAAGATGGAGACTTTACCTCCTTCATGTTTACACTGATGGAGCTGGAAAATGTTCTTCTTAGCCAAGTATCACAAGAATGGAAGAAAAAGTATCCAATGTACACAGCCCTATTTTGAAACTAATTTATAGCTTTTATAAGAATGTTATAAGCTAATTATAGCCTTAGAATATCAGGAAGGGAATGGCAGAGGGGAGGGGAGGGAGGTGATTGGGTGGAGGGAGGGTGATTAGAGGGGTCAACTCTATGGCTTGTCCTAAAGAGTACAAGTGAATCTTTCTAAAAGTGGAGTATGAATGTCTTAGCTCAATAACTAAGAAAATGACATGAAGACTACATTAACCATTTTGATGAGAGTATTTCAAAATGTATATGAAAACACCACACTGCACCCCATGATTGCATTAATGTACACAGCTATGATTTAATAAAAAAATCTTTAAAAAAATAAATTGTGCCTTTATTTTCCTATGAAATATTTCTGATGAATAGGAAAAGAATAATGTTTTAAATTTTAAATTAGCTTTTTCATTAAATACTAGTACCCATTCTATTCAAAAAAAGCAAGAAATTTTGTTCATAATGTTTTGTTTCTGTTTGTTGGTCTGAATGTTGGTTGTTTCATCCGTAACAGTGAAATATGTGATAATCTTTTTTTTTTTTTTTGAGACAGAGCCTCAAGCTGTCACCCTGGGTAGAGTGCCATGGCTTCACTGCTCACAGCAACCTCCAACTCCTGGGCTCAAGCGAGTCTCCTGCCTCAGCCTTCCCAAGTCGCTGGGACCACAGGTGCCCACCACAGCCATTGCAGCCATTATTGTTGTTTGGCAGGTCCAGACTGGATTCGAACCCGCCACCTTAGGTGTATGTGGCTGGCACCTTAGCCACTTGAGCCACAGGCACTGAGCCAATATGTCACAATCTTATATCTCCTTTTATACAGAAACTTTAATACTGAGACTACAAAATTCTTTGTAAGAATCTGTTTGTAAATAATACTGGTCATTTTTGAGATCAGGGAAGCTATGAGAAGAAACTGCATGGCTATTCATAATTACATGAGTCAAAAAGCAAGTCAGAATTAAAACTTGGCCTAATTTTTCTCAGCCTTGGCCTGATAAAAGTCTCAAAGATTGACTTTAAATCTTAAAGACCACTAATTCTTCCTAAACTGTGGTGTTAGTCCAAAACATTTTGGGTACTTTGACACTAAGGTAATAAGTTCTCACCTGATAGGACAATTTTCCTATGAAATACCTACATATACACAAATCCCTAAGATGGTGTATATATGTATTTATTTTGTCTGTTTCTTTTAGGTGACTTAGCGGATACAAGAGACAGAAGACTCTGTATAATTAGGAATACAAGAGAAACAATGATCATTTGATAATTTACTTATTTGGGGATAATTGCTTTTTCCTCAGGGCATTCATTGTACAAATTTTGAAAACTCAGGAAAAACACAAAAAAGGAAATACACATTAACTATTTTCCACTTCACTGTCCTATTATCATTTTTTACTTATCTTGATAAAATCTTTTTTTTTTATTAAATCATAGCTGTGTACATTAATGCAATCATGAGTACAGTGTGGTGCCTTCATATACAGTTTGAAATATTTTCATCAAACTGGTTAACAAAGCCTTCATGTCATTCTCTTAGTTATTGTGTTAAGATATTTATATTCTACATTAAGAAAGATTCACATGTACCCTTGTAAGATGAACCATAGGCGTGATCCCACCAATCAGCCTCCCTCCATCCTCGCCCCTCCCCTCCCCTCTGTCTAACCTTTCCCCATATTCTTGGGCTATACTTGGGTTAGAGCTTTCATGTGAAAGCTATAAACTAGTTTCATAGTAGGGCTGAGTACATTGGATACCTTTTCCTCTATTCTTGAGATACTTTGCTAAAAAGAACATTTTCCAGCTCCATCCATGTAAACATGAAGGAGGTAAAGTCTCCATCTTTCTTTAGGGCTGCATAATATTC
>NW_003852698.1:51165-64419 GCF_000181295.1 Otolemur garnettii
ATGTCATTAAAGTATTTAATTTCTCCATCATAGATGAAACTCAGTTTAGCTGGATACAGGATCCTGGGTTGAAAGTTATTTTGTTTTAGGAGATTAAATGTCGATGACCACCCTCTTCTGGCCTGAAAGTTTTCAGCAGAGAGATCTGCAATCATTCTAATATTCTTCCCCTTGTAGGTTATGGTTTTCTTACGTCTGGCTGCTTCTGGAATTTTCTTTCATATTAACTTTAGTGAAGTTAATTTTGATGTGCCTAGGAGATGTCTTATTTGGGTTGTGTTGTGCTGGGGTTCTGAAGCTGTCTGCTCTCCTAATTTCAGGATCTTTGGCATATCTGGAAAGTTCTCTTTCATAATTTCATGATGAAGAGCCTCTGTGTTTTGTGAAGCAAATTGGTTGCCTTCAGGGATTTCTATAAAGTGAATATTAGTTTTCTCTGAATTATCCCAGGGCTCTCCGAGAGAATGATCCATTTCTCTTTGTCTTTGAGCACTTGGGTGCATTTAAAGCTTTGTCTTCAATGTCAGATCCTTTCTTCTGCCTGCCCCACTCTGTTAGGAAGGGATTCTACCAAATTTTTCATATCCTTGAGGGCTGCAAACTCTTGCCTCAATATGTCAAAATCTTTGGTCATTTTATCTTTGAAATCATTGAATTCTTAAGACATCTTTTGAATAATTCCTTGAAATTCTAATTCCCTTCTTTCCTCCATTCTGTTGATCTTATTCACTATCCAGACTCTGAACTCAATTTCTGACATCTCAGCCATCTGTTTTAGATGGGGTCATCAGTTGCATCTGCCATGTACTTCCTGGGGGTCAGGGGGGTTGATCTACTCTGGTTATTCATGTTGCTGGAGTTTCTCCACTGATTCTGCCCCATCCTTAATTTACACTATTTGGTTTTTCTCCTAGAGCTTTACCAAGGACCTGTTCAGTGCTACAGCCTGAGAAACTGGGGGCTTCCTTGGTTTGGTGGGGCTAAGTGGCCTTTTTTATTTTCAGCTGGTCTCTGTTCTACCCTAGTAAATCAGTTACTCTGGGTTGAAGTCTCAGCTGTGGAGGAATAGCAGTAATTATTCTCCCCTACAGACAACAATTGGAAAATGAAAATCACACCTTTCCACAGCCACACACCCAGGGTAGCACTTTGGATAGTCCTCAGGTGATTGACCCAGTCCAAGAGGTCCAAATCAATTGTCCCAGTTAACACTGGTCTCAGGTGGGGGAGTTCCAGAAATCTCTGGCAACTAGCAGGGGTCTGTTGGCAGCTCAGTTATGACTAGCTCCGGTGCTCCATGAGGTCAGAAGGACCAACCTGGCAAATAAATTAGTCTGGGAATGTTGATGCCTCCTTTCCCACCTTGCACATCTGTCACACCCTGTCACTGGTAACTTCAGTGGGGCTGGGGCTGTGACCCAGTTCACCCCAAAGAGCAAATGCCCCAGAGGTTTATGTCTGCCTGAGTCAGAGAGAGATCTGTCTCCTCAGCCAGGTCTCTGTTCTTGGCCACTATCCAGCAGGGGTAGGTGAGGCCTGACAACCCCGGTTGCTTAATGGAGGCGGGGTGGTTCACTCAGTTCCAGCCCCACCACTGATTGATGTTGCTGGCAGAACAGCACAACTTTACAGATTTTGTTTCTTTCCTGGTTATCAGACTGCTTGAGTTGACAGAAACCATGAGTCAGTTCCAGGCAGTGGCAAGCAGTTGGAGCTCACACTGAGCTGTCAATTCCTGCCTCTGCCTGCCCACCTTTGTGTCAGCTAAGATCCCCTGGGGGCCAGGTGCATGTCAACCTCAGTAAAGCGGAGCTCTGACACAGCCCCTCCCTGGAAGTCTGCCTGCTGCACGCACATATTCTAGTCCCCGCACTCCTTTACTCATGTCCAAGATCTGTCTGCCAGTAGCTGCCACAGGAGAAGGTGCCTGGCTTCCTCTGGTTGCCCAGAGAAACAGGGCGTCTCTGTCCGGGATAGCTGCCATGAGGGGGCCATGAGGCTTATTGTTCCCACTACTGCTATTGTTCTATGCCTGGGGGCACCGCCGCAGCTCCTGAATGGTTCTCTCTCTGCTGACCATGCTTTCCTTATTCCCGTGCCACAGAATCAGCACAGCTGAGCAAGGGCCCTTCCCCTGTCCATACCTCTCAAGAAAATGCCCAAGATTCTGGACTCCATGGGGGACAGGGTGTGAGAGTGGAGGTGAGTGCTGAAATTTCAGAGTTGCGTGTAGAGAGTATGTACAGTTTTATACAGTTTTATGCCTGGCAGGAGAGCACCATGGCACCCTAGTACAGGTGGGAGGTCCAGTTTTTAGAGGGTGTCTCCCATAGGATGGAATGGGAGGACATTTGGACTCTGCTCACTTATTTGTATGGAGTTTACTGTGAGCCCTTCTCATGGGGGAGGGGACTCCCATCCTCTTGGCAATGGAATCAGTACCTTTTGTTTGTATCTTTGGGGTCACAGCTTGCCTCAGCAGGGTTGTTATGCATCCTTCAACCTTCTCTCTTGGCTCAGCTCCAAACGATCAGCTTACTTGCTAAACTTCTGTCTTTTAACACTCTTTCTGGATGGGAGCCTCTGTGGAAAGCTGGCTGCAGTCTTCCATCTTACCTCTGCCTCCCCCCTTCAAGTGACTCTTTTTTTTTTTTAAGACAGTCTCATTCTTTTCCCCTGGGTAGAGTGCCGTGGTGTCATAACTCATAGCAACCTCAAACTGTTGGGCTCAAGTGATCTGCTTGCCTCAGTCTCTCGAATAGCTGGGATTACAGGTACCTGCCAGGATATCTAGCTAATTTTTCTTTTTTCCAGTAGAGACAGGGATCTCAACTCTTGCTCAGGCTGGTCTCAAACTGCTGATCTCAAGTGATCCACCCCCACTCTCAGCGTCCCAGAGTGTTAGAATTACAGCCATGAGCCACGTGCCTGGCCTATCCTGATAAACTTCTTACCATGCATGTACTTATCAGCTGTCATCTGGAATCTCCCTATGCCTAAAGTCATAGATCAATTGGCCTCAAGTCCCTTTTCAGGGCTGTGGAAAGTCCAATAGCCTCCTAAATATTTCTGCAAATTTCTCCAGACTTGGGCTTGGATAAGAGAGTGAGGGGACTTTGGAGAAGCCTGTCACATGGCACCCCTAAGTCAATTTTCTTCCCTCTGCTAATTCCTGTTCTCCGCTCAGGTAGTCCCTTTATAGTTTACATACACACATACTAAAGATGAGGTCCTTTTATACCAGACTTTACTGAAGGTTTAAGACGTTTGAGAATATGGAGAGAATGATGAGGTTTACTTAACTGCATAGAAACAACTTACAACTGAGTATTTAATGTCCTTCTCAGCTTTTTTGACAACTTAGATGGTAGACTCCTGCCACTTTCCTTCATTCACCTACTCTGAATCCATTATACTGTAACTCAACTCCAAAAAATCCTCTTTACATTTTATAATACTAAGCCATTCATCTTTATCTGGACCTCTAATTTAAAAGCTAGAGGCAGGCTCACCACCCATAACACAGTGGTTATTGTGCCAGCCACGTGCACAGAGGGTGGCGGGTTTGAACCCAGCCCAGGCCAGCTAAACAATAATGACAACTGCAACAAAAAAATAGCTGGGTGTTGTGGCAGGCGCCTGTAGTCCCAGCTACTTGGGATGCTGAGGCAAGAGAATTGCTTGAGCCCAAGAGTTTGAGATCACTGTGAGCTGTGACACCATGACATTCTACGAAGGGTGACATAGTGAGACTCTACTCAAGAAAAAAAAAATAAGTAAAATAAAAGCTAAAGCCAGAGTGCATAGGTTAAAATCCTGAGACTTGTCCTCAGGCAAGTAAACTCTCTAGGTCTATTTTCTCATGCATAAAATGAGCATATTGATACAGCTCCTTGGTAGGCAGCCACTCAGCTCATCACCTGGCAGGTTTAATGAACATGAGCTGATCTCATTTTTACTGAGACTCTTTCTTTGGGCCATGTGGAGCCTGGGGAAACTGTCTGGGCCTCTGTTGCACACCCCTTCTCTGCCCCCACCATCTTCATATTGAGGGAGAGCAAAGATGGAGATTAAGACTGCACAGTCTGTGGGTGGAATGCCCATCATCAGTGATGTTTATTAGGCATCAACACCTGTAGAAGGAAGGAGAAGAAAGCAGGTTTGGGCTGGAGCAACTAATTCTCCCGGCTTGCCTAGGGCTGAGGGTTTCCAGGGTTAGCTGAGGAGCATTCAGTGCTGAAACTGGGAAAGTCCTGAGTACACAGGAATAGCAATCACCCTAGCTGAGACAACTGGCATAAAGTCCTTTGAAGGAGAATCTGGATAGTGTATCACCATCTCTATTGCAAGCACAATTTTATGCCTCAGTTTCCTCATCTGCAAAATGGAGATAATAATGATAAATGGCTGGTAGCATTGTTGGAAGAATTAAATGAGGTAATGTATGTGAAGTGATTACAGCAGTGCCCAGCACACAGTAAGCTCCTAAGTATTAGCTACCTTACCATGCCAGTATCTTCCTGGTGTTTACGGTCAGATCCTGAAATTCTTGACCTTTGCTCTCCTCTGTCAAACCACCACACTAGCTTTCATCATTACCTCAGTCTGATTATAAGGCACAGACCTGTCTTCACCTTTCCTTGTTTAACCTGATTAAATTCGGATCCATGCTGATTTCTTGAGCATAGCCCATAGACTGGTGGGAGAGTGTTTCTCTTCTATTCTTGAACCCTGGCTTTTGATTGAGTTAGGATACCTCTTCAACTTCTTACATTATCCTGTCTCTATTACTGGATCATGGAAAGGATTAAGTGAGGGAAAAAATGATACAAAGTAACGACAGAAGGAAGAATTTTAAGTTAAAACTAGCTTCCACAAAAAAAAAAAAAAATTTAAGCAAGAGAAATTGGAACTGCAAGACAGAAAAGCATAAATGTTAAAGTGACTAAAGATCATTTTTAGCCCAGGGAAATTTTGCAATTATGAAGCTGTTGAAATAAATGACTGGTACTCTAACATGCTTTTCCCTTGGAGTAAGCATGACCTGTAATCAAGCGGGTGACCCCCAGCTGGCTGGCCCTTCCATTCTGAAGCAGTAAAGTTACTGGAGTCAGGTGAGCAGCAGCAGAAAACAACCCTCCCTCAGAATTTGGAATGTGACTTTCACAGCAGGAAAATACTTCCCTCCTCCAAGGGCTGGACACAAACTACTTTTGATAGCAGCCCATGGCTTTTCATTTAGCCAGGAGGGAAGTAGGAGGTGGCAGGTTCCACACTCTGTCTTACCCACCCGACGTCCCCCTGTCAGCTCAGCCAACGCTGCTCCGAACGCAGAGGCAGGGCTCACTTTCTCCGCTCTCGCCTGGACCAAAGCCAGCGGGCAAAAGAGTCCAGCGAAAGGGCAATTTCAGAGGCCAGTTAAGTATGCCCAGGCCTCTGTGGGCCGGCGCTTCTCTGGACCAGCATTGCTAGTCCGGGTTCCCTTGCCTGAACTGCTGGCACAGGAGGCGCAATTTCCTCCTGGAAGCCGGGTGTTCCTCAGCTCCCGGCTACGCGCCAGGGCGCTTGGCTCATTGGCTTCCTTCCCTGCGGCGTTTCTTTAGGGCTTTCCGGACGGAGCCTGTTAGGCAATGGTTCGGAGGGGTTACAGGAAGTCGTGTTGTTCCTGCTCTGACATTGGCTGTTCACCTCTCCACCTCTCTTTGGCTGAAACTGCTTTTCTTCACTGAGGAAGCCACAGAGTTTCCTTCATTTCAGTTCCTTTCTGCTTTTATAACTATCACAATGGAAACCTAAGTACAAAGAGGGACTTCCCTGCCCTTTCAGTGGGGCAAAGTGACTGGAACTTTTGCAGCTGCTGTTGAGGAGCCCCGGCCTTAATGCCCTGCTGTTTGTCTCATCTCCACCCGGCAGCTGACTCTTCTGTGAGGTGGCCCAGCTGGCTCTGCCCTGAGCACAGGCACATTCACCTGTTCCCCAGTGGAAGTACTGCTGTGCCTTGTGCTAACTTTCCCATGTGCCTGGTCCTTCTCAAGAACCACTGCACACATTTCCTATTCTAAAATTTTATGAGTTGAGACACTTGGCCTGGACCAGGGGTGCCCACTTGGCATCTCTTTCCAGGAATCACACAGATGACCCTGATCTCAGAGCCCACCCAACTGCATCCACCATTCCTGGGAGATCTAAATGTCAACATTCCTTTGTGTCATAAAGAGACTGAGCCAGAACTGCCTGTCCTTCCAGGCATCTTCACAGGGGCTCAGCATTCTCATATGAATGGTAACGGGCCAAAGGGGACCTGTACTGGGAACTTGCCTACAGAATCCTGATAGAAGACAGTCCTCATGCAGACAGCCTGCCAGAAACCAGAGGGAGGACAAGGAGGGATTCAGTCCTCTTTCTATCATGTGATTTGGAGATCATCTTACCATCTGGAGGTGAGCTGGCCCAGGCTTCTCTCAACCAGATAAAATGACCCGGCTGGTGTCTGAGCAAATGGTTCACTCACCTTTTATAGTCAGAAGGACACAGGGAAGTTTTAGTGTCTCCCTACAGTCTGTGCTGTGCCCCCTCCCCCCCATTCTCCTGAGAAAATGAGAAAGAAAGCACGACGTCTGGGGAAGCACTCTGAAATGTACCTAAGACTTAAATTTTATTTCATACACATAATCCAAAATTAAATCTTATCTCAGAAATAGTTGAGCTTTATCATTAATGCATTTTTAAGGTTTTGGGTTAACCATACCTTTATCATGAAACTTGTTATATCCTACAAAAATAATTGGATGCATTCAGTATCTTTTCCCACACTATCTCTTTGTTTACTCTCTACTTTCAATGGAACTGCTGCCAAAATGATCTGACAATCTATTTCATATACACAAAAACTTGATGCTTCCTTCAGGAGTGTTTGTGTATCCCTAGATGTTCTGTAAAATGTAAGAGGAGGCAGACACTGCATCACACTGGTGGAGGCGACACTAATGAAGGAGCCACCTCCTCCCTGTCAGCCAGACCAGCCCCTCCATACCTCGTATCCCCAGCCCTGTCTCTTTGCCAGATCTCCTGCTATCCCCCCTCCAGCTTACATCCCTACCACATATGTGCAATATGAGTTTTTTTTCCTCAAAGATTCACAGAGTGCATCTTCAGCTCTGAACCAAACTTAAAGGGTCACACTTTCTTTGGCATGTCTCTTCTCTGTAAATTTGGCAGCTCCTGAAACTTCTCCTCAGAACACTGCTGGGTTTCCCTGTCACATTCACCAATCTTTTTTTTTCTTGCCCTTTGGTGAATTTTGAAAATTTTTACTAGTTTACTAGCGTTCACTCTATAGATGTAAACTCTGCTTCCCAAAGGCATCTTAACACAGATTAAAAAGGCAATAGAGATTTTGTACCTTAAGACATTTGCAGGCATTTTTAGTAACATTTTCTAGAGAAAGGATTTTTAAATGCTATTTGCAGAACTCAATCTGTGAGCATAATATTACTTTATAATCTTTTGTTAACCATAAATTGGAATTGTTAAAATAAATGTGGGTGGACAGATGCCAAATGGCAAAGCTGTGGTGGAAAATAGTGGTAAGAAGGGAATTTTTACTGTTCCGTGTACTCAGAGAAAAACTCCACCCAATAATTTCTGCTAAGTAAGACTAATACATTAAAACCTCTGTTGATCTCTAAAATCTTGAGCTTCTGAGTTACAGTGAGTAAAATATCCTGATTGAAGTTATTAAAATAAATACTGGTACAAGAGCCAAGGAAAACTGGCAGTGGTGCTACTAGTAGATTCTCTAATTGTTCCATTTTCCTAAGACTCAGCGCTGTGCCAACATTCTGAATCTCCTTGCCAAAGAAGTTGCTGCTATTCTGCTAACAGACAAATACCTGAGGGTAGAGAGGAAGAAGACATCTGTGAGAAAATATTCTGGCAAAGGCAAACTCTGTTAGCATAAATTTTATAGGACAAATTGGCTGTTTTAGGTCATATTTTTCTATGTGTTAAACAATGGCATCGTGACAACTGTGAAATGTTGAAAAATGAAAGTAATGCTTCTGCAGTCTACTAGCTTGATCCCAAACTGTTTCCACTCTGAGGACACAGATAGGACAAGGCTTGAATGAAGAACAGTTACAGCCAGTAATGTCTAATTGCAGACGTTTACCTGCATGACACAACTGGCAGAGGGGAAAGGGAGACAGTTTGTGTTTGTGAGGAAGAACAATGAAATGGAAGGGTAGGCAGGACACTGTTTCATCCTTCAGCTCATGCTCAGGTACCATCATTTGAGGGCCAAAGACTGAAGGGCTTTATGCAGTTGCTAAGAGAAGCATTTTATAGGCAGCATCTGCAGGGCAAACGCAGCCTATACTGTGGTGCTATGGATAGAGGGTGGCACAGTAACATCTGTCATGGCCATCAGTCTTGCCGTGCTTGGCACTAATGTGAGTACTGACCTAAAAATGGCTTCTTAGGCCATAACCTACAACATACGAGGCTAAAGAGAGTAAGCAAAAGCTGTTTGTGAGCACACAGGGGACAATCTTGAGAATTCTGAAAGAGACTTTGGGTGAGCCAGATGTGGAAGCAAGAGCCAGTAAAATTTAGAATTTGCCTATTTATGTCTAAAGGCTGGAGAAGTACTATGAAGAAGAACACTAAATTACTTTTAACTACTTCAGCCTAAAATAAAATCATGAAAGTGGGTATGTTTTTTAAGATTTTTAGTTACAGACAACAGAATCCATTATTGCTAGTTTAAAAATGAAATAACTGCATCAAAGGGTGTTAGCACAGACTGTCTGAAAGTGCTCTGAGCTGCTTGGCAAAAAGTTATATCCAAATTACACACCTGGACTGCTGCAGAAAGGACTACCAGGGACTACCAGGGACTACCAGGAGCACTGGCACTGTTGCTACACTGCAACCCCCCACTGGGAAACAAACACCGGGAATGGGCTGCTTTGTGTCTCTGCCAAGCTCCACCCACTTCCCCAGAAAATGGATTCAGCATGACACCTGCTTTCACATGGGTTTCTCCTCTGCACTGCAGTCCTGAGTGGCTGCATATGATTGCAGAAACTGGGTCACATGCTTGCACTTGGTTGCAAAGAAGGTTGGAACAAAGACTTCTAGTTTTACCTTGAGAACTAGGACTCATAATGTAGAAGTTTCCTTAATATGGGAAGGGCTTTCAAGAGATGATGAGTGGCCACAAACACAACAAATCTCTACTAGGGTAGGTGTGAAATGATTAGGCCATCAAATCCTGGCAAAGCAGCAAGAGGCCACCTTTACAAAGAGACTTGTTGCAATTAGAACAGAAAACAGCCATTGAAAGACTTTTCTGTAATGAAAGAATGTTTTTTTCTACTGAATACAGGAAAAGATATATTTCTCCCTCTCATCTTAGTTTTGGAAGATATACCCAGAATAATTTTGTAGAAGTTAGCAGCACACTATAGAGAGTTACATGTCTACCTTGTCACAGCTTTGGAAAATAGTAGACAGAAAAAAGAAAGAAAGCAATTTAAATACAGTTGTTGAAATTTGCATGGTAAAACAAAAGATCTCCATACCATGCTAAATAATTGCAGATACAGAGACAGAACTCTCCATAATCAGTAGGTCAAATCAGTTGAGAGTGTTATGGACCAGCATAGAAGATTGGCACAAAGCACAGAATAGGCTAAATTCTGGACCTGAATCAGACATTTCCTTAGCCAAAATCATCTCAAGTAGAAATGCCCAATGGATTTTATTTTACATACAAAGATAGATAGATTGGTTATGGTTACCTCAATTACCTTACTGAAGACTAATAAGAAAAATGTTCTCATGTAAATCATTGTTGATACAATTTTTTATTCTACTTTTTTCCTCATTCATTGAATCATAACATCTTTCTATATTGTTTAATCTTATTAGTTATCCAATTTAATATCTGTATAGTGTTGCACCAGCTAATGAACCCTAGTTTATTCAATTATTTCTCCATTATTTTATACTTAGATTAATTAACAATTTAAGAAGGGTAAGTAGAATTTTTTTTTTTTTTGAGACAGAGCCTCAAGCTATCTTCCTGGGTACAGTGCTGTGGCATCACAGCTCACAGTAACCTCCAACTCTTAGGTTCAAGAGAGTCTCCTGCCTCAGCCTCCCAAGTAGCTGGGACCACAGGCACCCACCACAATGCCTGGCTATTTTTTGGTTGCAGCCATCATTGTTGTTTTGGCGGGCTGGGTTGGATTTGAACCCGCCACCTTAGGTGTATGTGGCTGGCGCCTTAGCCACTTGAGTCACAGGCCTCAAACTGGTAAGTAGAATTTTTAATTGTTCTCTCCATTATTCTAAAGAGATTAGCATAGGAATAGTATCTGAGCTTTTCACAGATTTGGCCATGTCCCATCTGGGTCTGCCTTGGGCTGATGGAGAATCCACAAGAACATCTAAAGAGAACAGGACTTGATGAGCAATCAGGCTCAACCCTTTCTTGAAAATTTTAAGTCTTTTCAGTTGAAAACTTTAGGAAGTCCTGACATAAGTTTCAAGGTGGCAGCTACATACTATCATAAGAGTGCTATTTTGGGACCAAATATCTCTAGGATATCCTTGGGGAAAGATCCAGCATGGGGCTGACTCCATATGAAGTTCTGAAAAGCTTGAAAACTCCATCTCCAGTGTCTGGATAATTAGTAGGGAGAAAGCATAAAAGCCCCTCATCCTGTGGTGGGTTTTGCGATAAGACCTCAATTTCCATAATCACCATAATGGCAGAATAGTCTTTCCACCCCCAAACATATTCAATATGAATTGTTAAGTGTCTTAGGAAGAATTTGCATTCAAGGAACAGAATTCCACTTAGCTTGAATAAAAGGAGGATTGATTGAAAGGCAGAGGTTATTATGAGGTTACAATAAGCCAGTGCTGGAGATTTAGACTGCTGGGCATTATAGGACCAAGAAGGGGATTATGCTGATTTTTTTCTCTTACTCTCCCCTCTGTCTTTGAAAGTGCATAGTCTCTTCATTTGCCTCTGGGCATCCTTCTGCTCCATCCTTGAGCTCCTTTGTTTGCAGACTGGCATTTTCTGCTGACTCATGGTTTCCTGGCCTCTCCTCACACTGGTTGGCACGTGGCTTTGACTAGCCAGGCATACCCTTGCAGCCAGGCTCCACACAGCTAAAAGATTCACTCTTTGTCCTTATTCCAAATTCCTGGGAGAGAATTTGAAAAACCCAGGTGAGGTCATATGGCTACTCCTGGGTCAGTCACTGAGACTGGAGGGGCACAGTCACCTGGAACGTAAGACTGTCTCTCATGGGGTTATGAGTGGGGCAGAGTTCCCAAGGTGGAATGTGGATAGGGAGGAAGGAATATTTGCCCTGTCTAAGGGTGATATGGGATTGAGAGAGGCATGCCCAGGTGTGGTAAAAAGAGCATGGGGTTCAAAATTTAAAAAGTAAAATCTGCCATTTCTTGGTCATGAAACAGTAGACAAGATTACTAATGTCTCAAAGACATTTCATCCTGTGTAAACACAGGGAGCTGACTGAAATGACTTCCCAGCTCTCACAATCTGATTTTTTTAATTTTGGGTTAATGTGAGGGTACAAACAACTAGGTTATAGTATTTGAGTTCATCAGGTAGAGTCCCTCTTCTAGTTGTGTCCCACACCCACCCATTGTACCCATTAAGTGGGAGCACATTAATCCCTTCTCCTCCTCCTATCTACCTTCTCCCTCATTCTTCCTCCTCCTCAGCTTGAATTAAATTGAGTTTTGTTCTTATGTGGGCATATATTAGTTCATCTACTAGCTTCATATTAGTATTGAGTACATTGGATATTTGATTTTCCATTCTTGTGATACTTTACTAAGGAGAATATATTTCACCTCCATCCAGGCTAATACAAAAGATGTAAAGTCACCATCTTCTCTAACAGTTGAATAGTATTGCCTGGTATACATATACCACAGCCTGATAATCCATTCCTGGGTTGGTGGGCATTTAGGTTGTTTCCATATCTTGGCAATTGTAAGTTGAGCTGTGATAAACAATTGAGTGCAAATGTCTTTATGATAAAATGATTTTTTTTCCTCGGTAGATTCCTAGTAATGGGATTGCAGGATCAAATGGGAAGTCTAATTTGAGTTCTTTGAGGATTTTCCATACTTCTTTCTAAAGAGGCTGTATTAGTTTGCAGTCCCACCAATAGTGTAGAAGTATTCCCTTCTCTACACATCCATACCAGCATCTGCAACTTTGGGACTTTGATGTGGGCTATTCTCACTGGAGTTAGGTGATACCTCAGGGTGGTTTTGATTTACATTTCTCTAATGATTAGGAACAATGAGCAATCTTTCATGTTTATTCCTGAGAGAATATTCTGTTCATATCTCTTGCCCAGTGATAGATGGGATAGTTTTCTCTTTTTTTTTTTTTATTGATTAATTTGAGTTCTCAATACATCCTAGTTTTCAAGCCTTCATCAGATTCATAACATGCAATATCTTTTCCCATTGTGAAGGTTGTCTATTTGCTTTAATTGTTGTGTCCTTAGCTGTGCAGAAGCTTTTCAGTTTAAGTCCCATTTGTTTGTTTTTGTTGTTGTTGTGATTGCTGCTAAAGTCTTCTTCACAAATCTTTCCCCAAGCCAAGATCTTCAAGAGTTTTTCCCATAATTGCTTCTAGGATTTTTTATCTTTTCATCTTTTATCCATCTTAAGTCAACTTTTGTGACTGGTGAGAGGTGTGGGTCCAGTTTCAGTCTTTTATATATGGTTATCCAGTACTCCCAACACCATTTACTGACTAGGGGCTCTTTTCCCCAGTGTATGCTTTTGGTTAGTTTATCAAAGATCAGATGGCTAATAAGAGGCTGGTTTCATCTCTTGGTTTTCTATTCTGTTCCATATGTCTATTGCTCTATTTTTGTGCCAATACTATGCTGTTTTGATCACTGTGGATGTGTAATATAGCCTAAAGTCTGGTTGAGTGATACCTCCAGCTTTCTTTTTATTACTAAAACTTGCCTTGGGTGTATGATTTTTTTCTGGTTCCATACAAAGAACTGTTTTTTCCAGTTCTTCAAAGTATGATGTTGCTATTTTGATGGGAATTGCATTGAACCTATAGATTGCTATGGGTACTGTAGACATTTTAACAATGTTGATTCTTCCCAACTAAGAGTATGCTTCTGCTACTTCTTTTCTTAGGGTTTCATAATTCTCTTTGTACAGATCCTT
>NW_003852698.1:69842-75927 GCF_000181295.1 Otolemur garnettii
ACGGAGGGATTCCACTGTGTCTTTCAGATCTTTGAGGGCTGCAACCTCTTGTCTCAGTATTTCAAAATCTTTGATCATTTTATCTTTGAAATCGTTGAGTTCTTGAGACATCTTTTGAATAATTTCTTGAGATATCTTTTGAATAATTTCTTGAGATATCTTTTGAATAATTTCTTGAGATATCTTTTGAATATTTTCTTGAGTTCCTAATTCCTTCCTTTCTTCCAGTCTGTTAATCTTATTTGCTATCCACACTCTGAACTCAATTTCTGACATCCCAGCCATTTGTTTGTCGATGGGGTCAATTGTGTCTTCCCCATTTTCCCTTGGAGGAGTTGATCTACTCTGGTTATTTGAGTTGCCAGAGTTTTTCCGCTGGTTCCACCCCATGCTGAGTTTACCTTGTTTGGAGGCCTTATCAGAACTGTTCAGTTGTTGGCTTCTTCTGGTTGCTCAGAGAGACAGGCAGAGCATGTCTGTTGTCTTCTCCCAGTTCTCAAGTGCTGGGGCAGCCGGGGTGCAGTTTAAGAGCAGCAGCTGCACGGGAGTGTGCGTGGCTGGATTAGACCTCATTCAGCCTGCTGGGCGACTGGGGGGCAGGAAACTTGCAGCAGCCAGATCAGTCCTAGTTTGGCCCCTCTGGGGCAACTGGTGGAACAGGGAAACTGTAGTGGCTAGTTTCAGCACCCTAGTTCAGCACCCTGGAACAGCCAGGGGGTAGGGTAACGACAGCGACAGCGCAGGGTATGCAAGCGACCAGATCAGTCCTAGTTCAGCCCCACCAGAGTAGCTGGGGGGAAGCGGGGGACTACTTCACTGTCGCCCGTTGGATGTGTGCAGTGTTAGCAAGCCAATCTGTGCCCTCCCAGTGTGGGAGCCCAGAGCAGGGTACTCCTCCATGTTGCAGGTAGGGAATATATACAGTTTTATATATTTCAAACCTTCCCTCAACCATACACCCAGGGTGCCCCTTTGAATAGTCCTTGGGTGGTCTACCAGATTTGAGGGGTCCAAATCAGTTGTCCCAGTCAGCACCCGTTTCAGGTGGAAGAGTTCAAATGTCTCTGGGAGCTAGATAAGAGGGGTCTGCTTGCAGTTCAGATATAACTTGCTCCAGTGCTCCGCGAGGGCAAAGGGACCCACCTGGCAAATGGGTTAGTCGGGGAGGGTTAATACCTCCTTCCCCACCTTGCACCCAGTCCCTTGTAATCCCCCAGGTCTGTGGCCCTATTCACTCCAGTAGGCCACTGCTCCCGGGGTTTACCTGCACTGGCATCCCCTGGGCTGATTATCCTCTCCTCACGCCCGCACCACAGTCAGCACAGAACCGCACCAGCCCTTTCCCCCTCCACTTCTCTCAAGAAGATGCCCAAGAATCAGGATTCCATAGGTAATAAAACTCCAGACCTCGGAGTGGGTGGGTGGAGACTCCTCGGGGTTCAATGTTGCAGGTGAGAAATATATACAGATTTATACAGTTTTACAGTTTTATGCCTGGCCGGAGGGTGCCATGGCACACCAGCAGGGGTAGGAGGTCCAGTTTTTAGGGGGTCTCTCTCATGGGATAGAGTGGGAGGAAGTTTGAACTCTGCTCACTTGTTTGCATGGAGTAAACTGCGAGCCCTTGTTGTCGGGGAGGGGACTCCCGTCTGCTTGGTGGTGGATTTTGTACGTTTTGGTTGTATTTTGGGGGTCACAGCTCCCCTCAGGAAGGTTGAAGTGCGCTCCTCAATCTTCTCTCTTGGCTCTGCTCCAAACCATCAGCTAATTTGCTAAACTTCTGTCCTTTCAGCCTCCTTCTGGATGGGAGCTTCTGTAAAAAGCTGGCTGCAGTCCACCATCTTGGCTCTGCCCCCCAGTTCTTTTAAATTCACTTGTATCTGAAAATAAAATTGTGACCCCTCCTCCCTTCTGATTTCCATTTGCCTGAAATATTATTTTCTAACTCTTCACCTTGAAGCTTGTTTTGTCCTTCTATACTCGGTGTGTTTCCTAGAAACAACATAAAGACTTGTGCTTTTTTTATCCAATCAGCCAGCCTTTGCCTTTTTCAGTGGGGAATAAGTGTGGTGGAGTTCTTTTCATCTCACTTTATGAAAGTCTGTTGCTTAGTCATTCATGCCATTGTGGAAGCTAGGTTTTGTACTTTAGTTTTTCGATGTTTACTTCGCTGGTGGTCCATTGTGATGGTCAGTGTGGAGAATAAGTCTAAGTATTTTCCATAGAGCTGGTCTTGTTGTGAATTTCCTTAATGTTTGCATA
This sequence comes from Otolemur garnettii, assembly GCF_000181295.1. NCBI lineage: Eukaryota > Metazoa > Chordata > Mammalia > Primates > Galagidae > Otolemur > Otolemur garnettii. The sequence continues at coordinate 72,105 of NW_003852698.1, forward strand.
TCAGTAAGATATTTGATTTCCGTATCAATTTTGAAGCTTAGATTAGCAGGATACAGAATTCTGGGCTGAAAGTTGTTTTGTTTAAGAAGGTTAAATGTAGGTGACCATTCTCTTCTGGCTTGGAAAGTTTCAGCTGAAAAATCTGTTGTCATCCTGATGAATCTGCTCTATAGCTCAATGGGAGCTTATTCCTGGCTTCTTGCAGAATTTTCTCTTTTGTCTTGACTTTGGACAGGTTCTTGACATGTATCTTGGAGATGTTCTGTTTGTGTTGAGACAATCCAGGGTTTGATATCCCTCTAAAAGGAATGTTTAAGAATCTTTATTAATACTTGGGAGATTTTCATTTATGATATCCTTTATTTGGACTTCAATTCCTTTGGGACATTCTTCCCCTTCAGGAATACCTTCTGTGCTGGTCCACTTCAGCTCCAGAGTCTTTGGCTGCTGGAGTCTCCCCTGCCCCACACATACACACATATGGTTGAGTGTGAGTAACAGGTGTGTGACAGGAGCTGGAACTGTCAACTCCCTCTCCAGGAAATTTGGAGTTGAGAATAGGTCACCTCCAGTCTGCTGTATTTAAATCAGAAAATCATACAAAGTTGGACTGGGACAGCCATTTTTGATCATATGACTCATAAAGAAGAAAAAGTAGATCTGAGAGCAAAAAGAAGCAGGCATGCCTTGGAAGCAGAAGGGATGAGGTTCTGTGGCCTCCATCATTTCCTGTTCTCCAGCCCATGAGAAATTACTGTATCTTTCAGCAAGTTTGACTGGATTCCCATTAAAATACACAATATCATAAATTCCTCTATGTTTGAATATTGGGGGTAGAGGGAAGAGATGGCAGCAGAAAGATATTCTGATCTTAATTTTCCTCTCTCCTGGTTCCTAAGAAGCCTAAATAAGCTTTGAGAAATCTGTAATTCCCAGGCTTTGGGAAAAAAGAAAGCCAAAATCCTGCACAACAGTCCTAACATGTCTTCACTGTACTTGGTCTTCAATTTATTATAGAATTCCCCATCTAATCAGATACCTGATCCCTGCTGCCACTCGGCTTCCAGCAAGCCCAATTTCATGCTTTACCACAGCAATGACTTCATTCATTGAGCACTCACTGTGTACTTACTAAGTGCATTGCATACGTTAAATTATTTAACCAAAGTAGATATATTATTGCTCAAATTGAAAAAAAGAGCAAATGACGGCTTAGGGAGATTTAGTAAATTGCCCCAAAACACTGAGGTGGAAAGTGATGGAGCAGGTCTCTGGTTTCCACTGTCTGACTCTGCTGTACATCCTGCTCCCTGCACTGCCCAGCTTGGAGGCTATAACCCAAAGCCAAGGGTACACTGACTTCTAGGGCAGAACTGTGGTCTCTGAAATCATGGCTCCTGCCCTCTCTAATTGTCATATTTATAGCAAGAGGCACAGTTATAGCCCAGTAGTGGGCAGCCTTGTTGGTCACAGGCAGAGAAGCATTGTTGCTTATTTCCAGTGCAAGCTTTATGCTGAGACCTTGTGCTGAGTAAGCATGCACTGAGGGCTGGGCAAGCTGCATCCTGACCCAGGCTGGGGTCCCCAAGGGTGCTCCCACTCTCTTCTCTACACTAGGCTACCCTAAGACACAGGCTTCCTGTCCCTTCTGTCCTCTATAATAATGACAGCCAACACTTATGCAGAGTTGGCAACTCAAACCATTCCACATGTGTTAGCTCAGTCACTCCTCCCATCAGCCCTTAGAGTTAGACACTGTTAACATTTCTGCCTAATACAAAAGGAAACAGAGGAACAAACTGGCTAAGTAACATGCTCACATAGGTAAGTAAACAGTGGCCTGGACTATGACCCAAGGATCTGAGTCTCCTTTGAGTAGCTGACGAAAGCTAAGATTTGCTTCTCAGAAAAATATATACATGACTTGTGATTTTATATAGTTTCAGGGTTTCAGCTGAAGGAATGTCCCTGTGGTAGGCCAAGCACTTTGTATAACAAGGCTGGAAATAGACATCCTCAGAGGCAAGGCAGAGAGTGTGAAGGAGTGAAAGGGAGGGATGGAAGGAAGGACAGTGGGCCTAGACAGTGTTTTTTCTTCCCCAAAGCATTCTAAGGAAACAACCAAAGAAAATTCCCTGCACTGGACCAAGAAAATTCATTTGTGGGCTGAACTCAATCACAGAGCAATCATTTGTAACTTCTGCTAGAATGCAGCATAACCCCTTAATTGTTGTCAGCCCTCAGTAGGTACTCTTGGTGCTTCTGATAGTTGAGAAAAGGTGTATTGAACTCTCTCCCAGCTCAGTGTGGATCTGCAGCCTATTCTGGTCAGACTCTCCTCTTTCAGGGTCTAGAGCTGTTTCTTACTTCTCCCCAACACCCTGCAGGTCTCCAGGGCCCCAGCCAGCCACCCTTCCTCAGGCCTCTGGTGGGCTTGGTGCCATTGTACAGGATGCATGAAGCAAATGGTGTTGCTCCTGCAGATGGTTATGGGGCAGGAAAGAGGACAATGGCTCTCACACACTCTGGTTTCAGGCAGTTGCAGTCTGGCTCCCATATGGCTCCCGGACACTGGAGGATGTCCACTGCAGCAGTGCAGCACCTGATTTCTGTCTTCTTGGCCTCTTCAGCCCAGCCTTCTCCTTCCTCATCCCCTGATCCTGTCTTTTTCTTCCCATATTCACCCTCAGGAAATGAGAAATATTTTTCTAGTCCTGGGAAAGCTGCCCTCTCTCAATGCTGCCATGATTTTTTCTCAATGGCACTTGCTCCTTTTTGTTATTACTGCCTCATAGTCCCTAGCATAATTTCCTTAATGGGTTTGGGCTTTTGGAAACACAAAAGCTAGACATCATTTCAGCTCTCCACTTGGTAATGTTCCTCCTGTAAAACAAGAACTGCAAGAATTACCTGCATGAATGGAAGGAAGGGGGGAGGAAAAGAAGAATTGAAACACAGGGAGGAAAAAGTCACTATTAATATTAGAAAATACTATCCAAGCAAATATTATCCATTTTAAGATCTCTTTACACTCTTTACCTCTTTTTCTTTTAAAGTAGAAAATAGCTTTTTCTAATTTTTTGGAAAATTATAATCATATACAATGATGAGGTACACAATGACATTGTGATACGTGCTTACAGTGTGGAATAATGAAATGAAACTAACATACATGTCCTAGTAAAGGCCTGTCATTTATTTTTCCTGTCTAAAGTCAACTTAGTAACCAAGAGCTCCTGAGACAGTTAATAACCCCCCAAAGCTTGTTTTTGTGGGTTATATATTGGTATTTGCTGTTTTAAAAATTGAGATGAATAAGTGTTTAAAAGTATTTATTAATTCATTTACAAATAATAAACCCATTACATGTTAACAGAAGTCACATTTTATTTTTTTTTTTGGCTGGGCACAGTGTTACAGATTACACCTATAATCTCTCTGGTGGCTAAGGCAAGAGGGTCCCTTGAGCCCAAGAGGTTGCTGTGAGCTAGGCTGAGTCCGTGGCCCTCTAATGTGGGCAACAGAACAAGACTCTGTCTCAAAAAAGACCAAACTAAAACAAAACACAAAAAACTATTTTTTTTCTAAGACAAACATAAACAAGGAAAAATATTTAGTGAGGAGAATGGGATCATTTATGCCTGGGTTTTCATGTCTGTGTCTGCACTCAGCTGTTGAGATACTATACGTGAGGTGACCTCTGGAAAACTCCCCTGTATGGTCATGAGCAAACAAGACTGTAAGTGACAGACAGCGCCTGTGGCTCAAAAGAGTAGGGTGCCAGTCCCATATGCCGGAGGTGGCAAGTTCAACCCAGCCCCAG